>NW_022995094.1:55083-155663 GCF_008704595.1 Diutina rugosa
GGGGGGGGGGGGGGGGGGGTGACGGCTCCCGAGTGTCGTGGCTGTGGTTTGGTGACGAGATATTCTCACAGGAGTCAGTGGCTGATAACTCCTACGCGTGATATCCTGGGACGTCGCTCACGAGGTTCCCGTCATTATCCTCCTTTGTTGATATAAATTTAGATGCTATGATTGTGTTGTCACTTGTTCTATTGCAGTTCAGTGGTCAATACGTGAACGCCGAGCGCTAAGATAGTTGCGAGCAAATGCTCTTTGGTGAAGCTATTTTCCCCACTATCAGGGCTGGCCACCCTGGGGATCTAGTAGTAGCCAGAGGGGGAGGTTGCTGGAGAGGGTGGTGCCGGCTTCCACTTGCAAATGTAGTGTTTGTGAGTGGAGGTGGGTGGGACGCTGGTCCGGGGCACCAGTATACTAGTTTAGGAACTCTTAGATTTTGACAATCGTCACATAGGCTCTTTTTCTCTTGGTGTATACGCCATGGTTGGATTATACATCAAGTGATAGATAGCTTGAGGTATATAGATTCATAAGCATTATATATTTAATGGACTCGTATTCATATGTTGCTAGTGATGGTAAGTAATGAAGTCAGTTAGTTCTCCTCAGTCTCCCAGTAATAGTCATCTTACTGCCATATCGTTGACCCTGGTTGCGATTGGCATACACCGGGGCTTGATTGCATGATTAACGTCCTCATAGTTGAAGACTGGCACACCTCGCCAATCCAGCCAATGCAGCACTTTCATCTGCGTGCACATCGTTGTTGACTTCCTAAAAGAGTTTCCTCCGCAGGCCTTAAAGCAAACCCACCTCACATCCATATAAACCATCACCAAATAAAAAGTGGTGGATGCCATAATAATCATAACCGTTAAACACTAGCTTTTGAATACGAGATATTATATTACAAGTTACTAAAACAAATCGTTGTCAATGTCGCCGAGGTCCTCATCAGAGTCTTCGACGCGGGCATTAGACAAGGTCTTGCGCTTTTTCGATTCCGGTTCATCAGCCTCGGGGTCGGTATCCTGGGCCGAGCTTTCCTCGTCGTCACTCAAAACCTTCTTCTTGCGGCGACCGCCGTTGGCCTTCCGCTTGGTCCCCTTAGTTTTCTTTTGCTTTTCGGGCTTAGCATCCGCGGCATCGCCATCATCGTCATTGTCCAGCGGCACGACATCGACATTAGCCGCGCGGAACTCCTCGGCCCAGATGTGCGATTGGTCAAGCTCCTTGGCACGCTCGCGTGCCCGTTCTTCTTCCTTCTGCTTCGCCAACGCCGCCTGCTCTTCTTCCTCCTTACGTTTACGGGCGGCTTCTTCCTCCCGTATACGCTTGGCCTCCTCAATCCGTGACGTCATTGCTTCAATGCTCAGCTTAGTCTCGTCGAGACAGGTCTGCAACCGCGGCAAAAGTGCTGTCAGCCCCAAATTGGCCCGGGCGGCAAGGTCTGCCTTAGGGTAAGGCACGTGGTGGTCGTCGTCCTGACCAGCCAACTGGCGAAGCTGCTCGATTGCCTGCTCCAAGTCGCGCATCGCCTGCTCGATTTCTTCCACGTCACATTGGTTCGCCGGTTGCTTAGTGATGAACTCAGCGATCTGGAAGTCAACAAACGCCAAGTTGAATTGGATCAGCGCCAGCCCCAGTTCGCCGACGTTGGCGAGCGCCTTTTCGGTGTACTCCTTGGCCCGTTTGAGGAACGGTAAATGCTTTTCCTGTTGTCCCCGGAGGTACCACGCCCGACCCAAAAACGACAAGATCTTGGTGTCCTTACCGTCCGTAAACCGGCCGAGAGCCACTTCGTAGTTCTCAATGGCCTTGGCAAAGTTTTTCGCTTCCAAAAGAGCGTGGCCAAGGTTCAAGTAGACGGTGATGTCGTTGAGCGAATCCCTAATCTTCGAGAGCACGTCCAACCCCTTGCTGGTCTCTTTGTTTTCAATGTAGGTGATGGCAAGCCCCTGAGCAGCATACACATCCTTAGGGTCGATACTCAACACCTTGATATAGAGCTCAGCCGCCCGCAGATAGTAGTTGCGGCGCTTGGAGTCGTCGCTCTTGGCATCGCGGGCCATGATGCAGTAGATGTTAGCCAACGAGATGAGGGCATAGCAGTCATGCGATTCGTAGGTGACAAGAGTATCGCGGTGGAAGGCGTTGTCAGCATCAGCTTTGAGCCCCACCTTCTTACCGAAGTTCTTGGCGAACCACCCGTAGAACGATCTGATCTCAAGGTCCAGAGCATTAGCAGCGAGGAGCTCATCAAGCTCGGTCTTAATTTCCGCGTACGACTTGGAGTGAGTGGCAATGCAGTCCAAGAACAAGAGACGCAACTTCGAACTGACGTAGTGACTACACTCTTGCTCCAATTGCTTGTACACTTCGATGGCGGCGGCCTGGTCGCTCACTTCAAGCGAACGAGCCCGGTTGAACTTAATAGTGACTTCCAAGTCGCCCGGAAGATCAGCGAGAACATCGCCGTCCTCACTAGTAAACGGACCGGTAGTCTTATCCAATGCCAGAGCAAATACTTTAGTGGCTTCGTCGAAGTTTTTCCGAAGGAAGTGGTAGACACCAATATTGTTATACACTTCCACGGGAACATCGCGCTCGATCTTGGCCTGAGTCTCAATCGCCCGTTGGAGATATTTCAACAGTTGGCCAATATCCTTAGATTCGTAAAGCTGAGCGAGCACAAGGAATGCGTTGACCATGACTGGTTCTTTGAAGTCAGCCGAGGAAGCAAGCCGCACGTATCTCTCAAGCAGCTGCACCGCCAACTCGTGTTTCCGCTTACTCTTCAGCTGCGAGTACAACACCCCTAGGAGGTATACAACTTCCAAGCACTTAGAGTTCGTCTTCAAAATCAGCTCGTAGGTCATGATGGCGTCTTCCACCAGCCCCCGGTTCAATTGGGCCAGCCCAAGCCCGAGCTTGGCCTGCAAGTTATCGTTGAGCTTGATCAGCTCACCAAAGTGCTTTTGCGCCAGGGTAAAGTTACCTTCAGCGAACTCACAGCGAGCCAACCAGAGAGCACACTGGGAAAGCACCACCAGCTCGAACTTGGAGGTCTTGGCGGCTCGAAAACGGGCACTGTCGCTATCGCCCAACGGTTCACCAATGATCTTTTCCCCAATTTGGAGCACCACGTTTCTCACGGTGTCAAAGTCACGCTTCAGGAAGAAGTACAGAGCCAATACTAGAGCCGGCACGTAGTCATTAGCAGTCTGAAGCTCACCAAAATTGGTGATGGATTCGGTATAGTTTTTGATGAAGTCTTCATCGGTGACCAGCTTGGTGAAGGTATCATTAAGCTTCGACAATTCTAGAAGTACTCTAGCGCGGTGGCTATCGTCTGGGTACAACTTTACCAGGCGTTCCCACAGCTTTACCGCCATCTTGTGGTCATTAAGGAGCCAGAAGCACACCCCGATCGCCACTCTCGGGTCCGGGCGCATCGTCGGTTTGATCATGAGCACTTGTTGAAGCAATTTGAGAGCAATTTGGTAGTTTTGCTTCGCCATCGCGATGTGAGCTTTACCCATCAAGGCAATGCAGTTTGACGGGTCGCGTTTGAGTACTTGATCGTAGAGAGGACGGGCATCGTCGAGCCGGTCACGCCCAAGGTAGATTTGTGCTTGTAACAACGTCGCCGGCGCTTTAGCCTGAACCTCACGAGGTAAATGGTCAAACACTGCTTGTGCTTCGTTATAGTGGTCAAAACGAGCCTTGCCGACGGCGTGTTCGGCGAATTTAAGCTCCAACCACCCACGGTAAATATCGATGGCGGCACGGTCGTCATCGGAGAATGCCGGCTGCTGAGCCGCTTCGTCGACCACCTGCTTCGCCTCGGTCAACTTGTGGTTGGCACAGTAGGCAGAGGCGATGGCAAGCCAGTGTTTGCGGGCGGAGTTTTCCAGCAGGAGGAAGCCCGTGAGCTCGCTGGGGTCGTCGGCGAGCTCGTCGACCAAGTTGATGGTGACGATATTGCCATCCTTGATCGGCACGTCCAACAGCTGGCCCTTCTTCTCGTCGTCCCTGGTGTAGAACAGAAGGTCGGCGGCACTCATGGTTGGGACGCTCGACGAAGGTGAGTGGGGCGCGAAGATGGTATCGTGCGCACAAACAGGGTTGGAGCAAGGCCAGTGAAACAGAGAGATAGGTGAGATTATCAAGGTGAATCCTGTGATTAGGATGGGTGTGAAAAATATCACGTTAGGGACGGTCTTAATTAGCGTTGGTTGAATGCTTAGTGCGCCATGGCTGTTGAGAGTGTTTATTCGAGTCGCGAGCCATCGTCGCGCCAATGAAAAATTCGTCGCTCGCTATAGATGAACTCAATCGCGCGAAATACACCCGTGCTGCAAAAAGGATGACTATAATCACGATTTAAGGTGAGAGGCTAATCCAACCCCAACGTAACAGATTTCACAAGTAAAAACAACATGTAGAATTTTCGTACCAGTTGGTTAGAGACAGCCTCTTGGTATTTGCCTCTGTCAGTTCCCTATTGGCCACCAGAATTGGCAATTTTCGTCGGACTTTCCTTATCTCTTGGGAACGCCAAAGCCACCATTCTCAGACATTAGCGTGATCACGTCTTTTGTCAGCCAGGATGCTCGATTGCAAAACGCGTCCTCATCAGATCACCCAACTGATAAGCCAAGCGCGTTTAGTGGCATCAATGCCTCGAGGTAACAATGGCATTGATCGAATAAATTCCTACAGAGATTTATAATACGTAATTATGCCTCATAAGCTCGTCACTGACTCACGCCCACCGATGACCCCGCGGTTGTCAAGGGGGAACGAGGTGAAGGGAAGCACCACTGTCACGGTGGCGGGGCCACACCCAGACTTTTCACTACAATCACGGTGATGACTCTGAAATATACAATTAATCCTAAATACCTAACCCAAAAAAAAACTTATTTCTCAAAAGGCACATCCTTGGCAATTATTACAGGTGCGGTGCTGGTGGTTGCCACACAACTTCTTGTTCCAGTTCTGGTGGCCACACCAGCAGCGCTGGCACCGCTTACTTTGTCGTGTGAACACAGTATCCATGTGATCCCAAATTTACCCGGCGGAAACTGGATGGATTCGAGGGTGCTTAAATACAGCCGCGTTGTCGTAAGCGCGGTCTTATCGGGGTGATTTGTCAGGTCCGAGAATCAGGACCAGGGCCACCTGTGCTTTTAGTGGCGACCAATGATATCAATGCTGGCAACACAAGAAGACGCTGTCAACGCCGTAGCTGCCAAAGCTATGTACAAGGGAGTAGGCAGCTACCAGGCGTTAATCAGGGGTGGCAGCATGACGCTACCCAGGGTGACAGCACAACGCTATCGGGAGTGGCAGCACGACTTCAGCTTGGTGGGGGCCGGCGACAGCTCTGAAGGTGCCGGCGACAGCGTAGGGACCAGCCCCAGCAGCAGACACAGCCGCTCGGGAGCGAAACCCGGCAGCGGGATCTGGGCCAAGATGTGGTCGATCAGCAGCTGGGGGAAGCTCATGTCCAAAATGTCGTCCAATTTGAACCCGTTGATGATGCCGTGGGTCTCACAATTGGTACAATCACAGGCATCGTTAGGACAGCAGCAAGTAGGGGAATCGGACATTGGACCCAAGATATCGGAACCAGGAGTGGTGATCACTGAGTAAGGGTCAGGGAGATCAAACTGAGGCTCCGCTTGAGGTTGAGGCGGCTCGGGGAACTGCCAGGGGATGTTGTGTACCTGGCACCCAGGACACTGACAACTATCGTCACACAGACACGGGTGGACGGCGATCCACTCCAGCGGTTGGTTCGTCGGTAGCAGATTAAGCGGGTTGGTTGAGTTTTGTAAGGGGGTATGGGTAGTGACTGGGGTTAACGAGGTTCCTGAAGTATCAGCGGATGCCATATCAAACTGGGCATCCTGTTTGAGTATCGGTGCCTGGAACTCCAAAGTAGGCTGAGCCGCCTGTTTCCGTGTAATGTACTTCTCAAGAATGCGTTTCTTATTCACCTTCTGGCGACTGCATCCACACAGCTTCTTCACCTTGCCCGTTATAGAACATCCACACAGCGTATTGATAAACAGGTTAGCGTGCACCAACGGCTTGAACGTCTTCGCATTCTCCACGTAGGGCCCAATGATCTGGTTGGTATTGACATCCAATACCTGTTTAGCCAGATGGTGAGTCACTCTAACGATGTTAGCGTCATCTTCGTCCACTTCTGCCTGCTCAGAAAACACCACCACCCGCTGGTCCAGCTCAATTTGCGCGTCGTAGGCAGGGCGCCCCTTGCCCTTGACTTTAACCAAGGGGCGCCCTTCGTGGTGGACACACGCCGTCAGCCGATGGCCTCGGACACACAGGAGACACAGGTACTTGGCGCCGTCGATAAGGATCATGCCCGTGAGCTCGAGAGGCGAGGGTTTGGGTTCGGAGACACCGGTGATGGGGGGAAGGTGGGCACCGATATAGAGAAAAGTGACCGGTAGCAGTATGCCCAGTAAATCACAAAATCTGTACTTGATGCCGTAGGCCAGTGCTACCGCCTAATGGCTGGCGTCCTGCGCCCGTGCCGAATCGGGTGATGCGGCTTTATTTGCTCATCTATGTGCAGGTGGTTAACTACGCTTTTACTAACATTTTGGGAGAGGGGAGGGGAACAAACGGTCTGGCGCTAGCGGCACCCCGCTAATCACCCTGGGGCCATTGTTATTAGCGCCCGGCGCCATTGTTAGCCGCTGGCATGAGAGTAACCGTAAAACCCCCATCAGTTACTGTCTTATCGGCCGGTGCGAAAACCGTTAGCCGTACCGATACGAACGTGGGGCGGTTATTGTCCGAAGCGCTAATTGTAAGCATATTTGGCTGAAGCTTTCGTTCGTTGTGAAGATGAATTGTGGTTTAATTAAAAATTGGCTGACGATGCGTCAACCGTATTACTAGTAATACCCGCTAGTTTGAGCAGTACCGAAATGGTTATGGGAAAAGCGCAATATACGACCGTGTTGGCATTGACAAAATTCGGTTTTAGCGGTTAGTCACCAAAGCAAACACTGCATGCTTTAAGTGGTTATTCGGTCGGACCGGCTATGTGCCATTAGTCGTAAAAATGTCACTAGAAAAGCATGGTGTCTCAGATTGTTTGTAACAACTACTTGTGATTTACAGTGAATACGTCATGCTAATTGATCTCTGTGGACAAAAGTCTACTGACGGCATCTTCCGTCGTCGTACAGTTGAGACTGCCAATGTAACGTAAATTACGAGAGCAGTAGAGTACATGAAACCATACATCAAATACGAGCCACGCTCTTTAATTAAACTAGTCTTGAACACCATCCAAGCACATTTAAGACGTTGATTATCGACTATTATCGTCATAGTTCAATTAAAAAAGGCCACGGAATTAATACATCAACCGTACCCCGACCATCTAAAGAAACCGAGTGAAAAATTCATATCAGACACATACTAGCCATTTAATAGTCAAAAACCATTGACTCTGTTTCAAATTCGAATGTAATGCTATCTTCCATTTAATGCTCTTTTTCAATCAATGGCTTCCCCAGGTTTATCTCCACGTGACCTGAGCGATCTCACGTCAAATGATTAGACGGTGTCTCTCCACCCTGGCTACTTGTCACGCTGACTTCTCCCATGCTGTCATTGGAGCCGGCATCGTTGGCCTTGCCATTGGTGCTGAACTCCAGCAAGTTCCAGGAAACCGGGTGATTATTATCGACAGAAATTCCGCCGTCGGCCACGAGACGACCCTGCGTAACTCCGAGGTGATCCACGCCGGTATCTACTACCCTAAGGACTCATTGAAAGCTAAATTGTGTATTGAGGGTAAGCAGAAGATCTATAGCCAACAGAATTGGCGCGTACCGTTGCGCCAGTGTGGCAAATGGGTGGTAGCTCAAGATGAAGGTGAGGCCCAGTATTTGGACAAATTGTACACCAATTGCGTGGCATTAGGGGTTCCAGTGGAGTTTAAGCTGAAACGGGAAGTGCAAAAGTACCCCCACATCCATGTGGGTGCCGCTGTGCTTGAATCTCCCACCACAGGTATCATCAGTGCTCACGACTATTGTACATTCTTTGAACAGCAATTTTCCAATAACGAAGGTACTTTGGGTCTTAACGCTACCGTTACCGACATTGAATACTCTCAGAATGAATATCTGTTGGAAGTACACGATGAAGTCGAAGGGGCTGACTTCACCATTACCGCGGAAAACGTCGTCAATCTGGGCGGTCTCCACGCCGCTAGCATCGCCAATATGCTTCTACCTCCCGAACGTCACTTTGGCTCATATTTCGCTAAAGGTAACTACTTTAGTTATACCTCCTCGCAGCCCATGGGTAAAATCACTGACCATTTGATCTACCCTTGTCCTAAGCCCAACGCCGTACTGTTAGGCACTCACCTTACCTTTGACCTTGGTGGCCAGATTCGGTTTGGTCCTGACCTTGAATGGCTCCATACTGCCGACGCTAATGCCATCGACTACACTCCCAGTGCCGCCAACCTCGATGCTGCTGTTGACGCTATTCGTACCTATTTCCCTTCCATCCAAAAATCAGAGCTTGCTCCTGCCTACAGTGGCGTACGGCCAAAACTAAAACTGCAGCATGATAGTCGCCAAGGGTTCGTTGATTTCTATATTAAGGAAGAAGAAGGCTTCCCTGGCTTCGTCAACTTAATCGGGATCGAGAGTCCGGGGCTCACTCTGGCGTGGGCCATTGCCGATTACGTCAAGGCTATGTACCATTAATGCATCTGTTTTTCTCATTCCAATTAGTTCTCATTCGACTTTTCTTCGTTTGGAGTCGGGTTCGTCCAGTGGAGTTCGCTTCAGAGGGAGCTTCTCCGGTGGTGTAGGTTCGGGACTATCAGTAAAATATTTGTGCTGCAACGCCTGTTCCGTAGTACACCGTCGACTGGGATCAAGCTGAGTCATCATCATCATGAGATCCAATGCCTCTTCGGTAGCAGCACTGAATCGAAGCCTCAATTCCTGGCGAGAGGGAGGAGGGTACACTTTAAGCGAGTCGTACAAGCGGAGACTGCTGACGTTAGGCCACGTCTGTTCAGTAGGAGTGCCAAGAGCACGGAAGGTAACGTCCATCTGGTCGACATCGTCTTGCCCTGGAAGGTAAGGGGCACGGATCATGAGCTCAGCAAAGATAATCCCCACTGCCCACACATCGATCGCCCCAGTATAATGTTTAGCACCGAATAGTAACTCGGGAGCACGGTACCACCGCGTCACCACGTTCAGCGTCAAGTCCTCGTTGATATTACCCAACAGCCGGGCAAGCCCAAAATCGGCAATCTTCAACTGGCCGTCAGGAGCAAGCAACAAGTTATTCGGCTTAAGGTCTCGGTGGAGAATGAAATTGCGGTGGCAGTGGTGCACACCTCGAAGGGTCATAAGGAGCCACAGCTTAATGTCGCCAGCACTAAAAGTGACGCTATGGTCTTTAATCAACACTTCGAGGTCACAGGGAAGAAACTCAAGCACAAGGTTCAAGTTGTTGTGGGCGGAAAACACGTCAATAAGCTCGATGACGTTGGGGTGGCGGAGTTCTTGGAGGTACTTGACTTCACGAATAGCCAGCATATCGAGGCCATCTTTAAAGAGACCGGTCTTAATCTCCTTGACAGCAATCTTGCGGTCGGTGTTTACCTGTTTACCGAGGTAGACCACGGCATAGGTACCCTCACCGACTTTGCGGTCCTTGCTATAGTTAAGCGCCGTCAGCATCGCCGGCATCTTGAGCAGTCAGAGGGTGGGTATTTTCAGTCAACGGGTACCAAGAATGGATGATTTGTAAGGTATAAAGTGTAAACAAGTTTGGGATCTGCTGTTATAGACCTTGGCGTAGGGTGCTGTGATCGGATGTATGAAGTAATGGAGAGCGGCTTAAACCGTGATGAGTGAGACCTGTAGTGAGGCTCCCCCACAAATGATATCTAAAAGCAATAAGTTTGAAATTAAGACATTGCAGAGTAAATACTATGAACGATAGACTACTAATAAGTGAATGACATTTAAATTGAATTTCTCCAGGAAATATCTCTCTGTGTTTGATTTGAGTAGAGCGCACTAACCTTCCAACTATCTCACATATCAACCTTGAGTAATGTTTAAACGGTCCATGTGCGCCAGAATACTATCGTCCTCCCACGTTGCATTGATTTGAGCAACGACAGTACTCTCGGCATCATTCAACGCCGTCTCAATTTTACGGTAAAAGTCCGACGTACTGGCATTGATTACTTGCCACATCCCGCGATCGATGGTGAGGTCTTGGGAGGTCTGGCTGAAAAGAATGCCTGATTTCATTAACGCGTTCAAGTTGGCGTTGCGGCACTTTCTCACGGCAAAGAGGACCTTCCATTGGGTGTCCAGAGTGTTCTGTCGAGGGCGGGGCTGTGGCAAGTTCAATGCCGCCGTGAATTCATCGCTCGTAAGCAAGTTGACATGGCCCTCGTAATGTCTGGCGATGGAAATGCTGAAGCCATGCAATTCGTCTCCAAATTGTCGCTCAAGCTGGTGAAAGATCTCCGACGACACCATGACCATTTCCTCCTTGAGAAGGACGTTTTCCACCCAAAACGCTTGCTGTTCATTGACATTGGTCATGTCTTCGGCAGCCTTGCCGCTCCACTCGTCGTAGAGGTAGTCGATGATGCGACTGCAGAAGTCGTCGTGGCTCTTTTGGATACAAGTGGAGAGGCGACCCACCAACGCTTCGAGTGGGAACTGGAATACCTTGCCAAACAAGTCACCACTAACCACCAAAGGTTCAGGCTCGGACATTTGGGGCTGGCTTGTGCAATGATTGCGTGCACAATTTCAATGAAAGGAGACTGCTGATGTTAACTTCGAGGGATGCGGAACCGCAATAAGAAATAAGGTCAGGCAAGTCCAGCAAGACTTCCCTCAAAATCTGGTTTAAGCTAGTGTGCTACTTTCAGCCATTCTACTTGTTACTTGATTATCGACTTTGAAAAAGGCTTAACTACGTTGGCAGTCTTGCCAAGGTAGCGAATCAAATGTTAACAGCCCACTAAGGATGTTTAGCACAGTCTCGATCTAATGAGATCGAGGCGGGCACATGGTCATTCAAAATTGAGTAAGCCGACGATATTGCAAAATAGCATCAATGCTGAGGTTTGTGTACCGAGAGTTGGGCTAAATTCGCTTGATCAGCCAGCCTAAACCTAGGTACCAACAAAGCTTCATTAATGTTGGGCAGGTATGTCGAAGCCATTTTCACCTTAGTCTGTGAAGAATCCATTCATCCCAGTCGAATGGCAACTATAAGTGATCAACAGCTTACTTTGAGCAACTTAAATACTGGAATATAATCAACTTAATAGTTTAATACTGCATCTCCCATCAAGCTGTTGTCGTGGGTCACTTATCAAATTCACTGCGATTAGAATTCAGGTTGAACTCATTACTATATGCATTCCCTAACTAGACTCAGTACCATAAAACTACACGTACATGCGACAAACTATCCTCAAATGCCACCAGCTTCACGATACCATCTGACACCGCGGTCGAAACTAATGGCCACAAGACCATCGTTGGCATCGCCACCAGCACCGCCACGAATCCCCTTGTTAATGAAGCGCACACCCGAAACAACACTAACGTCGGTATTTTCGTCATGCTCGGTATCTTCAAGGTCAGTGATCGACACCGTGATGGTAGCTTCACGTTCCTTAGTGTCAACGTTCCACACTCTGATTACTTTATCGTAACCGCAAGAGGCTAAGAACTCCCCGGTACCGTTGAAGGACAAGCCAAGGATCCATCCTTCATGAGCAAACCCGCCAATACCGGTGTTGTTCGAGTGGGAGGGAACTGTAAGCAGCCCAATGTTTTCCCCGTAAACAACGTCGTACAAGGAAATCGTACCCGCCAGTTCAATATCGCGACCAACTGCCAAGATCATGCCACCAGGGGAGAATTCAAGCACTCTGGGGACGGAACTCAGCTTGTCACCCTGCAATTTCAAATCACTCGAATGCAACGAATAGATGATCTTCTTCTTAGCTAACTCACACAAAAGCACATCGCCGTTGGTGTAGCCGACAGCGAACACCGGGTCTTCCGTGGCCAGCACCGCAAGCGAGATTGGGAAACTGCCAAGGTTTGGGTTGAACGCGCCGGTGTCGGTGATTTTCACCCCCGTCAATTTGCCATCGTCAGTGACTTCGTACTCCACATCGTTAATCGAAACCTGGCCATTGACCAAAGACACGAGAAGCGAATCTCGATTGCCCACAGGGTTATTGTAGAATGCCGGCACCCACGTCAGCGTGGCGAATCGCAGCGAGTCGATCTCGGTCCAGGTGGAGATGTCATCGCCAGTGTAGTAGAAAAGCTTTGTCAGGCCATCGAACCCGGTGAATGCCACCACAACCACTTTCACTCCCAGACCCCCGAGCGTTTTCTCAAGACAGGCGACGTGATGGAGCCCTTTAGAGCCGATGTCTTGCTTCACCACATGGTCGTTAGGGTCGTGGACGTCGACCTGTTTGTTGTCCCAGAAATTGGCATAGCCGTCCGATGAAACGGTGATGGTATATTTGTTGGTGATCGCCACTCCCGTAATGTCCAGCTTGTGGGCCTGAGCCGCCAGAACCGTGGAGATGTATTGCTTGCCCATAGGTGCGCGGTGGATCTGTTGACGAGCCTGGTGAATGTATGTAGACGATCAATAGACGAGATGATCAATTGACTAGAAAAGTGGATGAAAATGACACTGAAAAACTAGTGACTATGTGGCCATCACAAAAAGAAGTTTAAACGTTGTTTGAAAAAATTGAAGGTTCTAAAGGCAAAAATGGACGAGTTGGGAATCGAACCCAAGACCTTTCGCATGCTAAGCGAACGCTCTACCAACTGAGCTACACGCCCTAGAACGGAAAACTGATGTTGAATGTCTGACATGAATTATGGGTTTTCAACACTGGGTTCGCTCAAACGCCTCCAACTGTACATTATATGTTGACCAATGGCTTCAACATAAATACATTTTGATGTATGTATTCTTTTTTGTCTGAATTACTGCGTTTTGCGTGAGTCTCCTAAGTGTGTTTACCACGCTCATTCATCATCACCGCGCACTCCCTCACCCATCTCATGGACGCCGTGGTTGACGATTTGCGCCACCAGGCCATCTTCACGCCGTTATGGGCCACCATTGACGAGGAGCCTGCTGCCACCACCACTGGCGGCTACAGCCGGGTGGCGGTACGCAACTCGCGAGACGTGTTCTACGCCAAACGGCTGATGGTTCGGTGTTGTACTTTGGGAAGTGGTGTGTCTAAATACAACCTTTTGGTGAGCGATGCTCCGTCACTGACATTATTTCAAATTGAGGGCATTTCTTTAAACCGCAGAGGTACCTTGCTTGCCGTTTACGGCATGTCGACGGTGCAATTATTCCATCTTCCTGAATCCCTCCCGCTGGTGGTACCAGATGCCGATGGCAAAGCCGCAGCAGAGATCCCCGTGCTGGTATTCGAAACTAAACTTGAGTCTCCGCTTGTCAAGTTTATTTGGCACCCGCTTATCGCCGGTGATGGCGTGTTTGTCACTTTAACTGAAGACCAGAAGGTGAGTGTGTTTGACCTCCGTGTGCTGTCGAAACCAGTCCTCCAAGTGGACTTGAAACAAGAACCCCGTCTTGAGTCACACCGGGCAGTGCTGATTGGTTTTGGCTCGAAGACAAATTTGACAGGTGCCCTCACCCTCTACATCTTAACAGAACTGGGATCTGTTTTTGCCATCTACCCGTTCCTCCCGCCTAACACCACGATTGTGACCACAGCCAAGGCGTTGGAACAGGCGTATGCTGATGCCGTGGACGTTGTGGGTGACATCACCGAGCAGTTCCCCACATCTACCACTGATAGCTATTTGAAAAAATCAGTTATCAGACAACAGGCGTTTTTCCAGCAATTGCTTACCGACTCTCAACGTCCTGGTGTCGTTTCAGAGACGTTATACCCAGGTTCGCCGCCTCAAGTGCGGCTTCAGTCGCCGATTGACCCCGCCTCGAAGCCAATCATCCAGGGTCCCATCGCTCACATTGAAGGGGAAAACTTCTATGATATTGAAGCGATCTACGATAACTCAGAGTATGCATTCTTGGCTGCTCTCAGTCAGAAACAGGGCAAAAACCATTGCACCTACCTCGCCCAACTTGCCCCCCTCGTTTGTGTTTGGAACGAGCCTAATGATAATGATGACCATCTCAAAGTGAAACGCCCATCCGGGCCGCGCCCGTCGTTGGACGCTAACGTCGTGGCCTACCGCCGGCCTCGTCGGGGTTTTGGCTTCATCAACTCCAGTGCTGTAGTTGATCAGAAGCTAGAGCTATTCAAACAAGAAATCAGCTACTGGATCGACGAGTACTGGCAACTCTCCACCGTGGTCTCCGAACCGGTGGCGGTGTCTGGTGACGCGCGGATTGTTACTTCGTCTGCCATTCAAGGGCGTATTTGGTTTAGAAGACCAAATGGTGTTGTGGAAGCTGATATTGACGACTGGATGCGCAAGTTCACGTGGCAACTAGCATCCAACGAGCAGGTCGACGTTGCTAGCTACAAGAGTGAATATAAGGTGCTTGACACCACTGCAGGCATTGATGGTCTCGCAGTAGTTTCAGACACAGTGATGCGCACGGGGTTGGTGGTAGCAGTGGTTCATGGGAACACCGGGCAACTCACCATCCACGAGATTGTCTTGGAGAAGCCTCAAAAGCGTTTGATCAATGACTCACTTCCAAATACTAAGCCACAGCCGAAGGTCGCCTCCACTCCAGACACCACAATCACTGAGTTGATTGCTGGCGTCAAAGCGTTGGAAAACGTCCCTGACATCCGTCGAAAGATTGTGGGAGTTGACATTCATCAACATCTTATAGGCCACAAGCCGCTTGAAGCCACCAGTATTGCCCTGGAAGCTGCGGTTACCGCGACGGCTAAATTCAACCAGGTGGCCATTCAACTTCATCACATTCTTACCATCGAAATTGATAAGCTTCACAAACAGTTGGCGACCCTTAACAAAATTTCGCCCAGCCAAGATATTGGTGCCACTAAAGAAAGGGTTGAGGCTGTTTGCTTACGCCAAGAGGAGTTACTCGAAAGGTACAAGCAACTCAAGGATCGCTTATTTGACAACGTGAGACGGGCGACGGCAACCCAACAACTTCCACTTTCACAACAAGAGAAGCAATGGTTCGCAGAGATCAACAAGTACACCTCGGAAATCGGCAGTGACAATTCCAAGTTGACTGCTCTGGTGGAACTGCTCAGTACTGAGGTTCGCAACGTTCTTGATCTGCTCAATAACAGGTCATCAGACCAATTGACTACTACTTATGAGAATGCTAAGCACGTCAAGCGTCTCCACCTGTGGTTAGATGAGGAAGGGAAATCCATTGATGCTCTCCGAGCCCAAATTGAGCAACTTTCCGTGCAAATTTGAGTCGAGTTGATAGTTTATATATCATTCAATTGCGAGTTTAATATCATGAAATTAATTTATTTTGAGCGAGTTGTGAGTTTGTGTGCTGTATTCAGTTTTAGCCTTTGATTATTTCGAAGTTGATAACCGAACTAGTCTTAAAAAAGATAATGTAGCGTATTGGTCCACAAAACTGATATCATCGGCGTGAGTACTTTTACATATCCTGAACATTGAATGTCTATAATTTGAGATTGAAAAAACGACTATTTCGATTACATCTCTGCCTTGACATATAGTTGTAAAAAAGCCTTCATGGAATACTCTATAAGGAACTGGCTAGCTTTGTTGAAATATAGAAACGTTATTGGTGAGTCCATGATGCAGAAACTTTGGAACCACCGGTAAATATGATAAAATTAATGTTGACTACAAGACGGAAACAGACTTTCAAGTGCGTTTTCACTGAGAACGAACAATAAGAAGGCTAGAATTGGCCTTGGAACGGCCTCATAGACTGCACTCTGAAATAATAAAATTTCATCAAGTCCGGTATGGTGTAATGGCTATCACGGTTCGCTTTCACCGAGCAAATCAGGGTTCGATTCCCTGTACCGGAGACTTCATTTTTCCACCTCAAGGTGTTATATTTTTACAACTATAATTGACTGCCTTAACTAAGAGCAACGGCATTTGATATTCCATTTTGTTAGAACCTAATAGCTCTTAATTCTGTTGCACTACACTCATTAACGCATTCTACTTTCATTGTGTTGATTAACGCGATGGTGCGCGACAGTCGCGTGTCTCCTACGCGTGATGTCTCGATTGGTGTATACCAACGGCACCTACCGTCTATTCCTGGCCAACGCACCCGTATCGTCGCTGGGGTCATTTGGCAAAGCCGAACTCGAATACTACCGTGAAGAAGTATCGCGGTTGGTGTTTAGCTGGTATACTCCCGAATCCGCCGAGGCCGCATCTATCAAAACGTGGAAGGATGTGTACGAGGATCTCAAGACTCGTGCCCGGAAAGATGAATTACTTGTGGATGGTGATGAGGCGATAGTCACTGTGCTTGAATTCCAGAGTCGATTCCTCACTCCATTGGTGATCGTGTTCGTTACTCGCAATAACATCCACCGCGTATTTACACGAATGACAGTGGCGACAAAATTTGTTTTAAAGCATATCCAGCGATGGAGGAACGGGGTCAATTACCTTATTGAACCGTGGTCGCTTACCCCTCAGCAAATGAGAGCTATGGTCGACCATATGGTGGTGCTATCAGCGGTAGCAGAGTTTGGCGACCTTGAGCTTGCTTACCACCGAGAGAACGGTAAAATCAACTCTCGATTGAACATGATGGTGTTTAAAGTGCCTCAGGAAACTCTTAAAAGCTTGCTTGAACGCACTGAGGGCGACGACGAAGAAAGACCTTGTTCTCAACGAATCCACAATTATCTCAAACAAACGATTCATTTGAACTTAGACAGACTACGAATGTACCGTGTAATTAGTCGGCTTGTGAGTATATCCAATGATGGACGGATTAAGATGTGGGCGTCACGAGTGGGGCCTAATCCGAAAGTGGTACTACAAACGTTTGTGCGACTTGCTGATGCTCTGGGGTAATATGTGATTGCTATGTGCAGATATAAATCTATGGCTCTTCCTGAGGCCACCATTGTGGAATGAACGCGGTAGCCCCCATGGTGGTACCGTCGACGTCAACCTTATACTCGTGGGTCTTTTCCAAGTCATTTAAGTTCATGAGGGCAAACCCTAAATTGTCTCGAGTGGATAACACTTTCCCATTCAGAGATTTGCGCTTTCTCACTGGTTTCAGACTAGTGCCGAATGGTGACGCCGCCACTGGTGTCGCTGGCGCACTCTCAGGTTCTTCAACGGCGGCGATGACATCGGATTCCGCAGGAATGGTAGCGGCGAAATCCAGTACGGCACCACCGATTTCGAGCTCAGGAGCCTCTAAAGTGCCTTCTAATTCTTCGTTTGCCGGGTGGAATTGGATTGGAACCACCCGTTTACGGATGATACCGTTGTTATACGTGCGGATGGTAAGCTCTTGTCCCACGTAACACCCTTTCTCCAACGATAAGCCATTCATATAGTCCAAGTTGGTTTCAAAGGGCAAGAGGGTAGTGCCAACGGGGGCATCGCCAACCTCAAAAAGACCGTTTACGTAACGACGACGGGTAACGTCTATTTCGTCAACTTTAGTTTGTTCAAACAGGAAGTTTTCCGATGAAAACACTTCATCCACAGGTTCGGTGGTGACGATTTTGACACCGAAGTTAGGGATACGGTTATCAAACGCAAACCCCGTAATTAAGCTTTGCGCCTTAGTCGAGAATAACTCCGACTTTATAAACGAATTAGCATTTTGAAGACCTTCTGCAGGGGTAGTGGAAGTGAAGTAGGCATCCTGGACTTGATCAAGCCACTGGTCAAATTCAAATGAGTCGTGGTAGTAATAATAACTGAGATAAGGAGTCTCCTCTATGGTGACTTTGGCGCCCAATTTGTGGAGTTTCAACAACAGCATGAGCCGTTTGACCATGGCCTCATCCACCTCGACAAGGTATTCAGGGTGTTGGCTCAATACCAGCTCATTGCCAGCAAACGGCAGTACGTAGATGAACAGGTCAGTGACCACACGCCCTTTCGACGTGAGGAACATCAGATTGATACCGTCACGAGAAATGGTGATGTGGTTCATCGGATCATAGATATCCTCGTGCATGAGCCCCCAATTGGTATGGATATCGACGACCAGGGCGAGGTCGGCGTGGGCGTCATCCACGGCGGAGATCGTGTGCTGTTTCTTCTTCTTGATGTCGGGGAGGAACCGTGAGGTGACGAGGCCATTGAGGAACTTGGTGGCGTCCCGCCCCGCCACTTTGATGAGGCGTTTTGATGTCTGGGCAAGCCCGCCTACGGGAACCATGGTGGGATGATTTGTAAGCGATCGATGCTCGGACTTATTCGCAGTGCGAGCTTAACCCTGATGGTAGTGAATATAGAGGAGAAATAGAGAGGACTACTAATAAGGGTTAAGGCCAATTGCTGGAATCATTAAAAGACTAGTGACATCTGACGGTTGCTAGGAAGTTGATAGGCAAGGTTTTGCTTACGCTGATAGGAAGGTACAAACAATGGAGAGCTCATAACGAAGAGTGTCATTTTAAAGCCATGAACGTCAGACAATTATCAGCCAATGGAATAGATTCCCTTGCCAACCATGATTCGAGTAGACATATAGCTCTCTTGAATTCTTATCCGTTTCTCCTTCGAAGAAGTGAAGAATACTTTAAACTATTTTGTGGGTAGGTACAAAACAATGAAATCTTATCTTATCGGCTGGTTGTTGATACATCTTTGTGGGATCGGCCCAAGCTTGGTTGTTTTTAACCGATCTTCATTTGTGGGGGAAGTCTCCCTAAATTCTCCTTGTTATATCTCTATACGACGACGGCTATACGAGCGCACTTAAAACGTGTTCCGCGCAACTATCGCCACAGCCCCGCTTTTTAATCAATTAATAGACAATATTGAGTCACCAGAATCACAACAGTTCCGCTTCAAACACTACAAGAAAAGTCATCTTTTGTGTCATCGTCGCCATCACTGTTGTTGCCCCTGTTAAAGTGGCGATCGCATCGCGGGTGCGGACTACGCGTAAGTGATGATGGCACGGTTTTCGGGGGGTGTCGCTAAGAGCCCCGCGTCGCAGAGTTTCTTTTCGCTCCCAGCCCCACGTAATCGCAAAAGAAATCATGAAACCTTCCGCCTTAGAGGCAGTGCCTATTTGCCACCAGATAACAGTTGAATAACTTTATGTTGAACTTTAAAATCCAAATACAAAATATAGCACGTAATATGGCTAATGCTGAAGTTCGTCGCTAGCCCAGCCTTGACCCGAAACCAGCCCCGCTTGAGGTTCGGACCCTCACTCGCTGGGTTTTTTTCAAACACGTCGCCTGCACATAATTAGAGCCATGTTGCATGGGTACGACGAAAATTTATATAACGTCGGACGAATACCCATTGATCTCGTACCACTAACCCCATGACCAGACCACAAAACATCGGGATCAAGGCGATTGAAGTCTACGTGCCCACCCAGGCCGTGTCGCAGGAAGAGTTGGAGAAGTTTGACGGCATCCCTGCCGGCAAATACACCATCGGCCTCGGCCAGACCAACATGGCGTTCGTCAACGACCGCGAGGACATCTACTCGTTTGCGTTGACGGTGGTGCTGCGGTTGTTGAAGAACTACAACGTCGACCCCAACTCGATCGGCCGCTTGGAAGTCGGTACCGAAACCCTCTTGGACAAGCTGAAGCTGGTGAAGCTGGTGTTGATGCAATTGTTTGGCGACAACAACGACATCGAGGGTGTTGACACCATCAACGCCTGTTACGGGGGTACCTCGGCGGTGATCAATGCCGTCAACTGGGTCGAACTGTCGTCGTGGGACGGCCGCGATGCCCTCGTGGTCGCCGGTGACATCGCCATCTACGACAAGGGTGCTGCCCGTCCCACCGGTGGTGCCGGTGCTATCGCCATGTTGATCGGTCCCGACGCCCCCATCGTGTTCGAATCCACCCGCGGTTCGTTCATGGAACACGCCTACGACTTCTACAAGCCCGACTTCACCTCGGAATACCCCACCGTCGACGGCCACTTCTCGTTGGCGTGCTACGTCAAGGCCATCGACCACTGCTACCGCAACTACTCGAAGAAGGTCACCAAGGAACTGGCCACCGTTGGCATCGACCACTTCGACTACAACGCGTTCCACGTCCCCACTTGCAAGTTGGTGACCAAGTCGTACGCCCGTATGTTGTACAACGACTACCTTGCCAACCCCTCCGCATTCGACTTGGACGACGAAACCAAGGCTGCCCTCTCCAAGTTGACCTACGACCAACTGTTGTTGGACAAGTCGCTTGAAAAGACCTTCGTCACTCTCGCTAAGGAAAAGACAAAACAACGGGTGCAACCGGCTTTGACCGTTGCCACCAACACCGGTAACATGTACACCGCCTCGTGCTGGGTCGGCTTGTCGTCGTTGCTTTACTACGTCGGTTCCGAAGCCGTCCAAGGTAAGCGCATCGGTATCTTCTCTTACGGTTCGGGTCTTGCCTCGACCCTCTTGTCGGTCAAGGTCGTTGACGACATCAGCTACATCACCAAGAAGCTCGACTTCGACCACAAGTTGGGCGAAGGCCGCACCATCCAACCTCCTCAAAAGTACTTGGAAGCCATCGAGCTCAGAGAAAAGGCTCACCTTCAAAAGCTGTTCACCCCCACTGGTTCCATCGATCACTTGTCCGAAGGTACTTACTACTTGAAGGAAGTTGACGACAAGTGGAGAAGAAGCTACGAAAGAAAGTAAATCGTCAATAAGCTGCTGCTGCTTTGTCAATCGGGATTACATAAATAGGATTAGTTTTCAATAAATTTCGGTTATCATTATCTAAGCTCAAGCATGAATTTAAAAACCAATATTCTCATTATCCCATAAAAGAAAAAGATTAGATAATTGTTAATCCAACAACTGGCATCAAGCCTAAAAATCAAAAACATGTGCCGGCCCCAGGAATCGAACCTGGGTTTGTTCGGGGTTGTGTCGCCACAACGAACCGTACTAACCACTATACTAGACCGGCTTGTATGCACTTTTGATAAATCGGCTTTTCCAAGTTTAACCGTATTAAAAAGATTTTCATATTTTTGACATTCGTTGATGATATCGGGTATTGCACATTAAATTCAAGTTTTTCTATGAATCTTGTTGAATAAGTGCTGTTCGAAACGTTATTTTCTTTCTATAGGTAAAGAGTAATTGAGATTTTTTTCGAATTCGGACATTCCATGTTTCATATACACTCGAAATTTAGAATATAATGAGAAGTCGAGGCTCTAATTTTCCAATTAGTCGGAGTGTGTTATTTGGCGCTCTATTTCTCTGCATGATCGCGTGATTTTTGCTGATGACATGATCAGAAAGCCGTGCTACCCCTAGAGTTGATGATCAGAACGATTAGTGAAATCTTGAGCTAATATGGGGCAACACCCGGAACCAATCAAAATGAAAATAAAGTCTAGACGTGTTGGTTGGTTGTGGTCAGCTAATGAGGATTAGTCCCCCATCTTACGTCGTGTCATTTGCGAGTTCTACTAATGTATGTAGAGGCGCCCAAGAGGAAGGAACCCCACAGATGAATTCGATAATCTTCGATGCCAATATATGTGGGTTTACGACTTTGAGAGGCGAATACACCTCAGCCGTGACCCACATGCAGTGGGGCACAAACCACGCAAACGGCAGAAACATCTCAACTAATATAAATAGGCCACAACCTAATGCCGAAAAGATGAAATCACAATGACAACTACAATTATAAGAACCGAAATGATCAACTTTGCTTGCGACGCCTCGTGCACCAACAATTGTGCTCTGGCGTGCCACTGCTCGTCAAACTGTGCTGATGGCTGCAAATCTAATGCTGGCTGTGCTGCTGCCTGCTCCTGCCAACAATGTGGTGGAGCTAAATGTGACTGCGGTTGCAAGCTGTGCTGCCACTAATAGCTCAGCAGAAACTGATTTATAGTTTATAGTGACTACCGAATGGATGAAGATATGAATATTATGAGAGTTGTAGTGTGATGAAAAGGGGCGAGGATTAGTCTCAAATGGGCTGCTTCTTGTTTGCTCACCCGATACCTTTTTGCTAAATAAAGGCTGTCTTTGGAATCTCTTGTTTTGTAGTCAATGACTAACGCATTAGTGAGCCATATCGTAGGAATATTCGCCAACGTCTTCCAACCTGAACTACGAGTGCGCATCAGCCGTGCCAGGCGCGCTCTTTGTTTACTATTTTCGTTAGACGATCGACTCGCATCAAATTCATATCTCGTCACCCTCGACAAAGGATGAGCGAAATGAAATGGGCTCTGAAAGCCTGCCTCAATTGGTTGCTGACTGGTTGATTGGCTCTGCACATCATCCATCAAACTAATTTACGGAGTCATTGTTCGTGGGGCCGTGACCCCATCGTGAAGAGCACCTGCAAGAAGAGCGCCTCAATGGTTGTCATTCCGACGGTAAGGCGTGCGACGAGTGGTTCAAGCCCTCACCAAAACGGAAAAACAGCCAGCATTGTGTTGACGACAATGGGCGTTGCGGGATTTCTCTATGAACATTCTAACCCCGCCCCCTACACTATGTCATGGTACTTATACAGGTTCTGAGGCAAAAACCATAAAGGGAAAATACGTCAAAATCTCTTTGGGGTGGTTATGGCTAGCTGCATAGAGGATCGTCGATCGTTGTTTTCGAGATCGCCACAAACGCATGGCCATCAGAGTGGTGAGCTGACTCAGGGCGACGATGGCGAAAGCGGGGAGCGTTTTCCGATTGACTCTGCCTCAGCTTATGTTCAGGAACCATTGTTAAGGATAACAGCCCCCTAGTCTCTCCGTCGACTGGTGAGCAGGGCTGCTTGTCCCTCTGGATATAAATACTCGCATCTCGCTGGTATACGGTTATCATCCACACCACCTCCACCAAACTACCACTGATGCCTGACACAATCACACACATTTTATCCATCGATGAAGACAACTGACTTTAATAAGGGCTACTAACTTTGACTTACTCGACTCCTGACTGCAGCGTCCCTGAAAGAAGAACTCAACTTCACGGAACAACGCCCCTCCGGGATGACTTGTTGGAAAAACACCCCTTGAAGGTGACGTGTTGAACGAAACACCCCTTCTTACTAACTTCTTACGATCGGATATAGCCATGCTATCGCACAGATGTTAAGCTGGCTTTGAGCTCAAGGACTCGATCGGGGGAAATCGCCTCAATTGAAATTCCTATCTGGCAATCGGTGGGTATAATATACTACATAGACGTACGTAATAATAAAAGTTAGGTTTCCCCGCAGGGGAGATAACAAACCAAAATTATTCACGTACTTTGTAGTGTTGCACTTCTAATGCATCTAGCATGGAGGTGGTGGAATGGACAAAGACAGGTCCTTGGAATCATCTTTATTCCCGTCAACCGGTAGAGTGTATCACGTGCCTCTCTCATTAATCGGCTCGTTGTGCTCAGGTATATGTTGCCATAAATTTCATATGCACCATGATAGTTAGTGTCGGTCGTTAGGCTAATTTTAGTGGTGATTTGCGCTAACTTCAGAGAGTCAATTCTCTCAGATTCGGGTGGACCTCATTTCATTTCATGATGACTGTTCAAGTTCATAGAAAAGTATGACTAGCGGCAGCTTGCGACAGTAACATGTTTTTCCTATTAGACAGCTGCTACTACTACATCTGCGAGCTCAACCTTCCATCCAGAAGCATGATGTCTTGACGTTTTCAAATGAATGGCAATCCGCGTATTTCTTCGTGATCTAAATTCACAAATTCTGAAAATTTGTAGAACTTTTGCGAATTACGGGCAGAGGCTTCAACTGACCCAGAATGTGGATGCACTACCTCAGTAATTTTAGTGATACCAATACCCGACTCCAAACAAGCTCTTACAATTGTTTATTTAAAATACATCTATCATTATTCTATCATTATAGTCATAACTGAGGAGGTCATCCGCGCTCGAATCAACACCATGAATGTTGTCTATCCACTAGAGTCTTTCCTCATAAAAAAGCTAATTTGGCACGAAAATATCAAAAGAAGGTTGCAGTCATTAGAACACCTTCAATTGGATGGTAGTGCAACCATTCCAGCCGCTAACGGCGAGCGAATATTGGTTTTCGCCAGAGGGACAAGCGTAAAAGTCCTTATTGTTTTGGTAGGCTAACTTACCGTCTTGGATCGAGAAACCGGTGGTACCAGGGACACTACCCCAAGGCGACACGTTACCGAAATCACCATTAGTACCAATGAACACACCACGACCAACTTGGTCGACTAAAGAACCATCACCATTGAGCTTCAATCTCAAGTCGGAACCATCGTTGCCACCAACCAGAAACACTTGAGGGTGGGCGTCAACCTTCTTGATGTTTTGGCCTTGCAAGGGTGAGTCGCCACTGTTGTCTACTTGCACACCGAAGTCACCAGAGTTGTTGTTGTTGTTGTTGTTATTGTTATCGCCAGCGTTGTTGTTATCGTTGTTGTCAGTAGCGGCAGCAGGAGGGGTGAACACGGTGATGGTAGCAGGTTCAGGAGCAGCAGCAGTAGGAGTGGAGTCAAGCACATGGGTCAGAGTGAATTGAACTGTCTTAGTAACACCCTTGATAGTAGTAGTGATCGGCTCTAACGTCTGGTAGACGGTAGATCTGCCATCAGCTTCACGCTTTTGAGGGTAGCCATCGTAAAAGGCATTGAGAAGAGGCACAAGATATTGGGAAAACTTCATCGGAGTATAGGGGGGGAGGTGGTGCAAAAGCTACCGGGGTCCGCTTCTTATATCTTCCCCCATCCCTTTTTCATGAGATGGCTGGAATTTGTCCTCTTAGGGCCCGTGGTGGACTTCGCATGAACCTGTTGCCAACTGGTACCATGAGTCGAAAATTAAGTCTAACGACGGCAAACTGGCATGAAATAGTCACTAGTGGAGAATTGATTAACACAGCACTCATTCTGATGAATTTAACCATCCAGTTCACCTGGTATTCCATTCATTTTCGTAGTTTTGGTAGCAGCTCTATAGCTCTTTTCGCGCTGCTTCATGCGCCCACACATTTCTGATGCTGATCTGCACTGAGGCAGTCAGCCTTGCAGAACGCCTCTTGATCCCATCCTGATCCGATGATTGAAGATTAGAGTAACCTTATGTGAAGATGAAGAGGTTGGTTTGAGTAAATCACAAATGAAGACTTATTGATTTGATTGCAATACAATACAAAAGTGCTACTCGAGTAATTTGATAATGGGAATATCAATCCGTTTGGCCATGGTTATGGTAACGATGGAGAAACGAAGGGGCTAAGTCGTGGCTTGCTTTAGGCTAGATCAGGTAGAAATCAAGGGGGAGAAAACTGATTTGATTTCATGCATGCTCGCGCAAGTGATCTGGGGGTGATCCACGTAAATCGATTGGCCTTGGTAGCGGTTGAAGCATTTAATGTCAACGGCGTCGATCTTTGGATAGTCAAACTAGTTGGAGTTAGTAAAGACTACGGAATGCTAAGTGTAGTCAAGTTTTAGTTTAGGGAACCTTAAGTTAGATGGTTGCCAGTTGACTTTGCTATGAGGGAAATCCAACTGCGGGTTCTCTTTCCCAGTTTATCGACTTGACCAGCCCATCGTAAGGAGCTCTGAAGGCGCGGGTAAGAAAAATCCTAGTAGCGCTCAGTTACCAGCCAGCCACGTCACGTGATGTGGGCTGGCTCCACTTCCAAAACCAGTCACCGCGCCCACCCATCGATGCGGCTCAATACTGAAGCTCTTGGAAACTTTATTCCAAGTGATGGAAAGTGATTTAATAGCATTATAGGTACTTTTGGCGACCAAAATACAATTGAAATCCTCACACTTCTAGTACATGTTAGCTATCAAAAAAATATCAGCCGGTCTAGTATAGTGGTTAGTACGGTTCGTTGTGGCGACACAACCCCGAACAAACCCAGGTTCGATTCCTGGGGCCGGCACAATATTTTTCCACTGGTGCGCTGTAATTTTCTATTTTTTAGCAGTGTCAGGCAGGGGCCCATAACTGCAGTGACGCAGTTTCCTAAATCAATATCGTATACGCCAAATTTAGTATGGTGAGTAGAATTTAGGTTCTGCATAGTCTGCTTTCAGCCACGAGCAGATTGTAAGGCATTGGCAACGGATTACCGTCGGCAAAAAGGGCATTGTTGCGCTTTGAGACCCTCCCCCGCGATCATCACAGATGAAGTAGTCACCCGGATTGGGACCAACTCCGACCGGTTCTTTATATCTACCAGTTGGAAATATTTAGTGGAGGATTAATAAGAATTTCATCAAGGAATGCTCGGTGGCGACTCTCCAAATTGAGCACTGATGATACTGTTAGCAGGAAAATGCATTGCGTGGTAGCTATTAAAATTTTTTTGGGGTGTCCGACGCTGATATCCCATTGTCAATTGAGCTTTGCTGCTCGTTTTCGGCTAATTGGTGTGCCGCGACCTCCCGATAATTAGCGGCTTAGATGAGATGCTAGGTTACCTTCGATAAATAGGAAGGAGTAGCGAGCTATTATGACTAAGTATGAAATACTAAAACAGAGCCCATGCCCAAGTGCGATGGACTGGTGTGATGGGAGTGGATGTCTACTGTCATGCCTGACTAAAAGTGCCCATCGCCTCAGGCACACTGTATTTGACATGACGTTTACGATGATGGATGGCGGCTGACATCAACTTCCCCGAATTATTCGCGTAGCAAAACACGCGCATCGTCCCGCGTGCTTTGTTTTTCTGGATACTAGCTACTCTTGAATATTATTTCTTGCCAGTTATCAACTTGCGACTAGTAAATCACCAACTGATATACACCCCTGGGGTGCCCCTGGTAAACGGGCGACGATCACGACACAAACGACGTCCATCGTCAACTGGTGGCGACGTGCCTGGACCGAGCAATGTCGCCCACCGCCTTGGGCCCTGACCTCAGTGCAGGTACAGGCGACTCCTAGCAAGGAACAATAGAGTTTGGGTGGCCGCCATTCTCCCCGCAAACGGCACCAGCCAACGTCGCTAAAGCATGTTCGAGGGATTAAAGCCCCAAAACACTAGTAACGACGGCTGGATTCACTTTGGTACAGCTATTCGAGGCGGGGGTGTCTCAGACGCCGTTCCTGAGGCGGGATCGTCAAAGAGGCGGACGACAACCAAATTGGGTAATGGGACACCGTCTCTGGGGAGCATCACCCCCTGGCCACCGCCTGACAACACTTTCTCAATTTCCATTTACGACTGGTTACGATCATTTCGGGACTATAACTTTATGTATATGTAATGATTGTATATGTAGGTATGATGATGACGATCGTATACGGCTGGGTATGCGGTTATTTGTTGAGGTCGAGGATGTCGGCAACCAGAGTGGGGTTGGCCTTGGCGGCATCGCGATAGAACTTCGACAAGTGGCGAGACCCCAGGTCGCAGGCGATGGTGACGATGGTGTGGCCCGGTCCCAAACGCAACGCGGTTTCCACGGCGGCGACGGCGTTGACGCAACTCAGCAGACCCCAAAAGAAGCCATCGTTAGTGCATAACCACTTCGCCATCGCCACTGCCGCTTCGTCTTTAACCCGCACCGCGTCGTCAATGATCGGTTCGGCAAGGCTAAAGTTGTGGGTGAGCCGGTTCAAACCAATGCCTTCCACCACAGTGTCCACTTGGTGACGGCGACGAGTGCCTTCGCGTTCGACAGTGTCGTACATGACGCCATAATTGACGCGATTGGCAAGACCTGAACCTTGAGGGTCAGCGAGGACTACAGTGGTACGAGGGTTATGGTGGTGCTTAAGGTAGCGTCCTACACCAGCAATAGTACCCCCGGTACCCAGTCCCAGCACAAATACGTCCACCAGCGGCACCTGTAATGCGATTTCCGGGCCGGTAGTGGCATAATGGACCCGCCAGTTATAATCGGATTCAAACTGGTCGGCAAAGATTGCCCGCCGAGGATCATCGGGATTGTTATTAATTGCTTTGGCAGCAGCGGCAGCAGCATTAGTATACTGGTTAGGGTCAACAATCAGTGCTGGCGGCACCGGTTCCACTTCAGCGCCATAACTTTCGAGTAAAGCGATCTTCTGGGGCAGAGTATCATTGGGCAAGCAAATGTGAGCTTTGTATCCTAAAGCATTAGCAAGCATGGCGATGGAAATTCCGGTAGACCCCAGGGTACCTTCGAAGATGACATCGCCACGATTAGGAGCTAATTGACCCGTTTGTTCGTGAGCTCTGATAATAGCAAGCGCCACTCTATCTTTAGCACTGCCACCAGGGTTATTGAGTTCAAGTTTGGCGTATATCCGACACTTGGTGTAGCGGGAAAGTGACTTGATTTCCACCACCTCGGTGTTGCCGATAAGGTCGGCGACGTCAGCAGCAGGAGGGGGAAGCTTCGCTAGTTGGGGCTTTTTGTCCCAATAGAGGGCATAGGCAAGGTAGGCACACGTCACTGACGCGGCTAGAGTGAGGGCATCGTTGAGGTGGCCCATAGCAATCGCGCGATATCCAGTGATCGCGAGATGGTTGATAGAGTGATGGATGACAACGCGTGAATTGGTCCCTAAACGAATAATGAATGACGTGTGTCAAGACAGATGAGATTTTTCGGTGTTGATGAAAGTGTTAACGGTACTGAAAGGCAGGTTATGAAGCTGAATGAATGGTCAATGGGTCGGTCATACTGTGAGTTACTTGGGTCATTGTTGGAATGACGAATCTATCTCTGACTACGAGAAAACATCGATTGTCGATGGATGTATCCAACAAACAGCATTGGCTGTCATCCTCTTTGTTCTTTGGCTTGATTGATCGCCATATCGAAGACACGTGGTGGTGATTTTTCAAACCTAAGTTGAGCCAACTCTTGTTTGCAGAATGTAAACGGAAACCTTACATCAGATTGAAGTAATTCTGGTCATAGTTCTTGTAGTGTGTGTTTCTTCAGTACTTTTTGTCATCAAGTTGTCCAGTACTCTCATTTAGTCATCGATAACCGCCGAGCCGACCCCCTGGGCAGCAATTAGTAAATCTTCTTTGCCTAAGCTACACGATGTAGCTAAATCGAAACTAACCGATCAGTTCGATGACAGCGATAATGTCTACTACGAAACAAAATCAACTTAGGTTCACCGGTACAGATCGTTAGCAGGGTTCCATATCTATCATGCCGGCCAGTATCAAGGCAGATAGTACCTAGCTTCAAGGGTTTTCCTTTCTCTCAAACCTAGTTCGGCCAAACCGGGGCCGACATCGACTTAATTTGGAGTCGAAGCATGACCCCACTTTATGGGCCAATCTGGTACAACCACGAAAAGTTTTACATCTTGTGAGAGAGAGGATTGGGAAGAGAAGACGAAGACGAGGCGATCCCTAACCCGTCATGGTCGTAGCCAAAACCAGCCGCGAGCCACCATAGTCGTCTGTGACAATGACAGGCACCATCGAGCCTGGTCGTCAACAGAAATAATTTACCCGCGGCAGTTTCCAATGCACCAACCTTAACCGTCAACGATTGCTCCGTTTGCGCTTCTAACCAGCACCTCCACAGTAATCCATTTTGGCAGATTAGGTAGAGTAAGGCCCGAGAAAATCAGGCACGATGGTCCATCGGAGATTCGGAAGGTGGTTGTCTTCACAAAGTGCCCTTCTGCTGTGGTTACCGAGGACGACACCTACGTCAATTCCCTTACTAAACGAATAGACGAAGCCTCGGAAATAGACGACCGTGTCAGACTCGGGGCGATAGGCTACACCAGAGCGACACCAGAGCTAGGGTTATCTTCACAGGTATCTCGTTTTCTCTGATTCTGCTGGCGAAGCCCCATGACTGATAATAAGCTTCTGGCAGCTGGGTGGGTGGTGTTATGATAATCGTCTAATGAGTGACGCTATCGGCTGACGTAAATGACCCGCTGGCCTAAATACGGGTTACCCGCAGGCCCGAGGCGGCTGCGCTTAGGGTCGTATGTGTCCCCGATGGGGCGGCATCCAGCCCATAGTCAGTACCTGCGCTGGCACCTGCGGCTATAACCTATAACCTCCAAATACTCGATGCCACAGGTGGCCTGAATTAGCCAGGAACCAACGGTCGCTACGAACGTCTAGTGGGACGTTCAGACATAAACCGTGGTACCTCGTATGACCTGTTTGGTTTACCTCACTCCGCACCGTATAAAGGTTGTGGGGGTCACGGACACGCTGCTGGCGGCATCGGCTGGGGCGCTGGAGCAGGTGCTTCTCGGCCTGGGTGGGGGGCCCGGGGCCCTCCCCCTCGGGAAAGCCCCGTTAGCCTGGGCGACTCGGCACCGGAGTAACTCGCCGCCTCGCCAGCGCAAAATAAATTGGGGTGTGCGTCGGCGTCAGGCAGATATTATCTGGCGGGCGGAAGATATTATCACGCGCAACCGAAGGCAGGGCGACAGGGGAGGTCACCATGATCGGCGGTGGCATTTATAAGCACCAGATGTGCCGCCGTTAACGCCCCTTTGACGAAAAGAACCTTTTAAGTTGCAAAGCTCCCCGTTGCCGCGGCTGTCGTTGGTTGACCTCCTCCTCCCCTCCCCCCGTACCCTCGAGCCTTCGCTTCCGCCGTTGTCGCTGAGACCTTGTGGCTGCCCTTCCCTCCTTCCCACCTCCCCAGTTTTCAACTACATACCCCGGTTGCTTGTTGGTGATCTTTTCCATCGCTTCCGAAACCCTTTTCACCACCCTATTTCCCCATTTCCCCCAACTTCACCTTCCCTTGAGGGATGCTCGACTTGATTGCCCCACCGCCCACCACACCACAGATGGGGGACAAGCCGCAAAAGGTCAAAAAGCTGCGGAGCACTCGCGCGTGCATCTCATGTCGGATACGAAAGATCAGGTGCGACGCCCAGGAGCGGATCCCGTGTCTGAACTGTGCGCCACTGGGGTCCACTTGTAAGTTTGTCGAGCCAAAAAGTCGTAAAAAGAAGCAAAGAATGATTGCGCCCACACCGCCGACGCCGCCAATGCAGTGGCCACCAGGTCAAGGAGGCTACTACAGTAACCCTTACACGCTGATGCCACAGTACTACCCCTACGCAGCTCCAACTATCCCGACTCAAGCTTCGTCAATGTCGGCGATGGCGTCGATGCCGCGATTAAGCCCCATGGGCCAACAGGCACTGCTGCTGCAACAACCGCTGCCGTATCAAAGCCATCACTACGGCCAGGTAAAAATTACCCCGCAACAAATGCACTCTTACGGACTGCCTCTGAACATGCAACTGCCAGGATACTCTCAACAATCTTATGGTTCCCAACCATATGCTACTCAGCAGCATCAGCATCAACACCAGCAGCAGCAGTATGCTACAAGCAATCCGTCCATGCCCCAGGGGAAAGTACTGCCGCCGCCTCAGGCGCAGACTCAATTGCAGCAACCGTTTCAAGCACAACCACAGCAGTACGGGGCTACCCAGCAGCTGCTGGCCCAGAGCTATTCGATGCCGCCGCCGCAACAACTGCTGCTGACCCAAAGCTACGCGATGCCGCCTCCGGTGGCGTATTTCCCACCTCATCCGTATTATTACGGACAAGTGGTGCAATCGACGCCGCCTCAACCAACGCCCTACCTCACCCCACTGGACCTGAGAGTGGTGCTGCTGCCTCAATTCCCCCTGTATCCGTCTCCTCTGGGACACAAGTCTCGCGAGGGGGACAAACCATAGACAGTGACAATCCCTCCCAGAATTCATCCTGGGTTCAGTAAAATATCATCTCATTGACAGCATTGTCCTCAGCGCCACTTGACCACGGGTGGGGTTTTGGGGCATATTTTCACAATGGATACGCTCCTTTAAACTTAATTAAACGAAAATTTATCTTTAAGCTTAGCGACAAAAGTTCCGAAGTTCTCTTAACCGCCAAAATGCAATAAAGGCCAGTAAGACTCGTGTTTCCGTCGTATGACGTCAACAGGGTCCGTTGGGATTTTGGCCGACATGGAGCCGTGGTCGCCGACAAAGCGTGACTTCGACGGATAAAAGAAGTCGGCATCTAGTCGCGGGCACCCCTGCAATTGTTCTGCAGGGTCATCGCATTTTTGAGGGGGCATCGCAGGGGTTATGGGCGATGCGAAAACCTAAGCAGGAAAACCACTCAGGATGAGCCCCGGTGGTGGCCTCTCGATTTGTCCTCGCTGCTGCAAAAAAATTGCTGGCTGTTTTGGTTGGCCATCTTTACCAAACCCACGTCTGAACAACTTGCTTTCTTGTGAATTTGGGGAATTGTTATCAGCGTTAGCTTTCAGTTAGTAGCGATGCGTAGGTTGGCTGCATGTCGTATGTAGTTACCCTTTGGGTGACGAGGGAATAATGACAACAATAGTGCTTATAAACAACTTCGAAAACACTAGCTGACAACCGCAGTCTAGCGTCGGGTTCGACCATCGCCTCATTTGAGGCACAAAACTATGCGAGAGAAAATAAGTGCTCGCTCTTAGTTGCCGTTACCCTCCGGGTGAAAGGCTAAACATTCGAGGATTGCGATAGCATTGCCAGTTTTGGTAGGTGGTCCAATACGATATAGATATACGTTTGGGGCAGCAACGGTGTAACGGCTATTTTTGTGGCGTTTTGCCACTCCAGGACTGGATCCTGGGTTGATCGGAATGTGGGTCCGCAAATATTATGCTAGGCCGCCATCGATGACACCCGCAGATGTGGCAAGGGTTATCGACAAGCAAGAGTTTTCCTCCACAATAGCATAATTGTCATTAGATTACCAGAGTTGGTGACAAATGCCTATGTTGTGGGTGAGTCACACGTCTGACTCCCAAAGCGTCGCGTTCACCACCCCAGGGGGGTTTCTACCTGCACATAGTTTTTTTTCAAACCAGTTTGCGAAGCGCTAGGCCCCACCTATTGCCAAGGCCGATATATCAAGTATAAACAATAGCTCTGTTGTTTCTGCCCCACCTCCTTTCCACTGCCTAATTCTTCACTAAATTAAATAAAGAAAAACCAAAAACTATGAGAAAATGAATGTCACATGACCTTCGCCACCACCCGATATATCCTTCTTCCTTGCCTGGTTTGTCGTATTGTCGCTCTTAACCAGCGGTCCCTCTCTGTCTGTTATTTCCTTTATTAATTTTAGCCCCTATTGTCGCGATATGGGATCGATGTCGACCGACACGCTGGGGTTGTCGGTTTTATGCGCTCAGTGGAACGTAACCAATCCCGGGCTATTGTTGTTTCCCCAGGTATGTGAGACCAGATATATGCCTCCATCGGGTAAACGGTTACCGCCCAAACTCTAAACGGCCCTATCCCCACCTATTGTTGTGGTGTGGCCACGCCACCCGCCGTTGACAGGTGCCCGTCGTCATCGTGCTGACGTGGTCGAGACGCAGAAATGGGAATTAGACTCACACAGTGGCGCCCCCCTCTCTCCCGCTGGGTGCGTGCGCGTGCACAAGGTTACCGCGGAGTCGCACCCAGAGGGAAAAAACCCCACTTTAAGGTCGAGTCGCACGTCCACGTCTACAACGGCCCTCCCCAAGATAACCCCCCCGACAGACACCATGGCCGCTGGCGTGAAGACTGAGGACGGCGACGCGCCCAAGAGAGCCAAGGCGTTCACCATCAAGTACAAGCGGCCGCGCGGGCTGCGGGCGTGCGCGGTGTGCCGGTCCCGTAAGGTTCGTTGTGACGCCGAAATGCACATTCCGTGTACCAATTGTATCACTTTTGGCTGTGAGTGTGTCCTCCCTGAAGCCAAGCGCCGGGGCCACTCCAAGCGCAAGGAGGTCGAGCGCACGACCACCCCGGCGCCGGCGACGCCGCTGGTGCCGCTGCCGTCACACAAGTACAGCCTGCCCCTCTTGGACCATCTGGCGGTGAACAACGACGCAATCCTCAACATCTCCCAGGTGCTGGTGCCGCCCCTGCTTCTGCTGGACTACCACCACGAAGTCACCCACGGCAAGCGCAAGCGCGAGGACGACGACGACGAAGAGCCCCATTACAGCAGCAACAGCTACCGGGGCAAGACCGCCCTCACCTTCTTGGGCGCCACCAGTGTCGGGCTGGTGGCACGCCAGCCAGGCGAAAACCACGTTACTTTAACCGACGACGTCCTCTTAAAGTCGGTGGGCCTGGCGACTAATTTGGACTCGGTCGAGCTCGAGATCCTCAAATTGCGTGGGGCATTCCTCTTGCCGCTGCGGGAACTCGCTGCCGACTTGATCAACCTGTACTTTGAACACGTCCATCCGCTTATGCCGGTGATTAATCGTACCGACTTTATGCGGCGGTTTAACGACCCCGATGACCTGCCACTGCTTATGCTTATGCAAGCGGTGCTTTTGCTTGGGTGCCGGGTGCTGAAGAACCCGGCGGTGTTGGACTCTAAGGGGCTGAACGACTTAGTGCTGCTTACGCTTTTCCGGCGGGCGAAGGCGTTATACGAGACCAGTTACGAGTCGGACCCGGTGCTGATTGTGCAGACGCTTATTCTCATTGGTCTGTACTGGGAAGGCCCCGAAGACGTCACCAAGAACTCATACTACTGGACGAGAGTCGCCGTCGGCTTAGCTCAAGGGTTTGGCTTCCACCGCGATGTGTCCAATAACGACCGGTTGACCGCCTCGGAGAAGAAGATCTGGCGACGCATCTGGTGGTGCCTTTTTGAAAAAGACCGCAACGTTGCCATCGCTTTTGGCCGACCACTGGTGATCGACTTGAATGATTGTGATGTTCCCATGCTCACCCTTGAAGACTTTAACGAAGATGAAGATGACTACACGCTGCCGTACCCGGTGAATGAGACGCAAGCACTTTACTTTATCCACTTGGTGAAGCTTGCCGAGATTACCGGGATCATCATCAAACACCAATACCTGGTGAAGCTGGCCCAACTTAAACGCAAAAATAAGTTCAGCATCATCCAACATTGCGATATGTTGATGGGGATTTGGTTCACCAACTTGCCGAAACAGCTTGTATTCAATTTGAATGACCCGGAGTCGCAGCTGTTCTGGTGCTGTTTGCTCAACGCTCAATACTACAACCGGTTGTTTTTGATCCACCGGCTGAACCTTGTCCGCATGGCGCAGATGCTGCTGTCGAACCCGAATAACTACAAGTATCCTCTGTGGGGGATTCTGTTCCAGGCGGCGCGGATGATTCTGATCGTGCTGAAAATCTTGCTTGACCTGGACCAGATCCGGTACGTGCCGGTGATGTATATATATATTGCGTTTTCGGCGTTGATGATGCTCATCTACCACGTCGACCTGACCAACCAAGTGATCGCGCTGACGGCGCTGGACCTGCTTTACGTTCTGCGAGCAGTGCTCCGTGAGTTGGCCAAGTACTGGCCGATCGCCCGGGTGCTTATGAACTTGTTCGACAAGTATGCGGATGATAAATTTAAGCGGAAGAAGCTTATTGACCACAACGTGAGCGCCGAGATCCTGGCTGAACGTAAAGGTGGCAATTACGAGGAAGAAGACAATGGGCCCCAACTTGGCCCTCAACTGGTGCTGCCGACGCTGATGACTCCTGATCCTGCCCACCAAAACCCGTACCGCACACTGGTGTACGACGAGCCCAAGCCCGATGAAGACTTTGCCTCGTTGGTACAACAAATCAAACCACAAGTGGGCGGGCTGGAACTGGATCCCAGCGGCCCGCAACGCAAGCTGCCGACGCTGCTGACGCACCTGTTCCCCGACATTTCGTTGGTGACAGAGACGGTGCCGAGCAACCCCAACTTCTTCGAGAATTTCGAGCCCACACAATTGTTCCCCGATATTCGGGTGCTGATGCCGCTGACTGCCGACCATCTGCCAGCGGCTATGGAAGACCAAGGCGATGCCAACGTCATTGGCAGCAATGTGTACCTTGGTGGAACTGGCGGTGAGGCGATCCAGTCGCAAACCCCCGCAGGGCTGTCTATGCCGAACTTTGTTGACCAACAGTTCCTCAACATGAACCTCCAGCTGGGGATGGGCGAAGCCAGTGGTCTCGACGAGATGAGCAACTTGTTCAACTTCCAGTACTGAGTTCGTGGCCACTCACACAAAGCCTCCCCTCATAATAGTATTCTGTTAGTTTCGTTACCCAATTGATGCGAAGCCTTCACAAGGTTTTCACCCCCTCCATTTAACATTCTTCGAGATTTCTTCCTACTTGTATAAATATGAGGTTATAGATATAGTATCCGCTGATAATTAATATGAATGATGAAAGAGATAAGAACTGTGTCCACGTGCCCAACCGGACTTGTGTGATAAAAAGTAAACATGCTTTATTTACATCACAACTCACAATATATGACTGCATATTAAGATTTCTCAAATGAGTTTAGGTGTTGACTCAAGATTCGATGGTCTCTGCGAATAAGCTTCTCGTTCTCAAACGGAGTAGACTTATTTAAATCTTACGCAATGGCAGATTGTCAATACTATTGGATAATGTTTATCAACAAACACAAAATTAACTCGATTAGACATCCAAACCAAACATCAGGGCATAATTCGCTTAATAACTGGTGTTTTTTTTTTTTTTTGATGTAATCAAGAGGGAGTACAAATACTGAAGACCCGCACAATGGAGTCACCTTTTTGGCGAGAGGGATTGCTCTGTATCCAAAATATAGTACAAAAGAGGAAATATTTGGAAAAACGAGTCACGTACCGATCTCTCTTTGTTCGCCAAAGTTTAATTCTACGTGGTCACTTGCCCCGTGTGCGCGGCACCTAGACCCTAGCTTTGCAACGTGACAAATGGAATTTAGTGCGATGTTAACGCCGAGCGCACTGCTTTACACGCCCTGGCCTCGCCTTGTTAGAAGAAGGTAAATTCAGTCGTACATTTTTAAGTATTACTGTCCGTACCATCAGGTGATAGTCAAATTTTGAGTAACAACGTAAAAATGCCACTTCTTATCTATTTAGAATTCTAATTTTATGGTTGGTTGGAGCAGCGGTGAGAGATTCACCAGAGTGCGGATATGCGGGCAAATCCGAGAAGCTGGGGTAAGGGTAAGTAGATGTCGCTGCTCGGATGTAAGCAAAGTGGCACAAGTGTCCCCTCCCTAACCCCTCGACGGATAGGTGATTAGTGGACCAATGATCTGTATGCGCCACCTTCGTTCGGAGTTTATGCTGGGCTGTGTGACATCCGCAATTCCGGAGCGGCGACATCTCGGTAGTAGACGTTATAAACTATCCCCGAACTCCCCGCTCTGGGTAGCAGTATGTGCACCCGAGACAATGGAGCATCGCATTCGTACCTATGCCTCCCACTAAGGCGGGTCCCCCAGCATTTGAAGCCTTTTCACGAATAGCACCAATACTAACAACGATCGGATCTATGTAAATCTTTGTTTAATGAATGGTACAGTGAGGGAACCCCCGCGGTGCCCCTTAAATTCCATCGTGATTGTTATTGTTCTGGTACAATGACCCATACTCTAATGTTCACGCACTCCCCGGAGCTTACGGTGTTGGCAATAGGCCTGGTGGGGTGCCAAACACCGAGGGCATTAAGCAATATGCATAGAAATGCCTGTGCTCGAGATAACACATACATCTAAGCATATCACTCTGGCTAAACAAGGTTGGGTAAGCGATTGGTGGACAATATCCCGAACAGTATCACTTAATAGAAATCACCCGATCAGTGTCTGCATGAGTGTGGTGACAGTTTGTGCGCCGTTGGCCTGCGAGCAAATGGCGCTACTTTCGCAGGGCGGTCGTGATCGCTCTGTATGTCCCACATTCTCCTGCATGAAACCGATTATAGTGTGGTCGCGGCCTTGTTTCGTGAGCTAACTCTATCTTTGAGAAACGCTAGCAATCGAAAAGAAAAAGAGTACGCAATGATGATAGACATGGCGAGTAAACTAAACTACTAGGGTGACTCAATGGCCCGGCTACCCCAGAAAACTTTTAAATTTGATTTACTGGTTCACTGCCTCTTGCGAATTCTTGGCCCCTGGCTCGTGGTGGAGTGTCGGCGATTAGCATTTACCCCACACATCTCGGGTCGCGATGTCGAAACACTTCTTACCCCAGCAGTAAAAGGAAAAAAAAACTATAAAAGCGACTCAATGCCACGGTGATCGCCACAAGCAATCCATCCCTCTTTTCTACAATGCTTTCCAACTCCATCAGAAACATGGCTCGCGCCAGAGTCGCCACTCTGACCTACCGTCCCTTGGCTCTGCGCTACAGAATGTTGGCCACCGCCCCCGAGATCCCTAAGACCCAAAAGGCGATCATCTTCACCGAACACGGCGGCCCTTTGGAATACAAGGACATCCCCGTGCCTAAGCCCAAGCCTAACGAATTGTTGATCAACGTCAAGGCCTCGGGGGTGTGCCACACTGACTTGCACGCGTGGTTGGGTGACTGGCCCATCGACACCAAGATTGCCACCACCGGGTCGCTTGTCGGTGGTCACGAAGGGGCTGGTGTCGTTGTTGCCATGGGTGAAAACGTCAAGGGGTGGGAGATCGGCGACTACGCCGGGATCAAGTGGTTGAACGGGCTGTGTCTCTCGTGTGAATACTGTGAAAACGGTAACGAGTCCAACTGTGACCACGCCGACTTGTCTGGTTACACCCACGACGGTTCGTTCCAGCAATACGCCACCGCTGACGCCGTGCAAGCGGCGAGAATCCCTAAGGACGTCGACTTGTTCAAGGTCGCCCCCATCTTGTGTGCCGGTATCACCGTGTACAAGGCGCTTAAGACCGCCGGCTTGAAGCCCGGCCAATGGGTCGCCATTTCCGGTGCCGGTGGTGGTCTCGGTTCGCTTGCCGTGCAATACGCCAAGGCCATGGGTCTCCGGGTCGTCGGTATCGACGGGGGTGCCGAAAAGGAACAAGCCGCCCGCAAGCTCGGCGCCGAAGCCTTTGTCGACTTCACCAAGACCAAGGACGTCTCTGCGGCCGTCAAGGACATCACCGGTGGTGGCCCCCACGGTGTGATCAACGTGTCGGTTTCCGAACAAGCCATGCAACAATCGTTGGACTACGTCCGCAAGAAGGGTACCGTCGTCCTCGTCGGGTTACCCCCCAACGCCAAGGTCACCGCCAACGTGTTGGACACCGTCGTCAAGTCGGTGGAAATCGTCGGTTCGTACGTCGGTAACAGAGCCGACTCCGCCGAAGCCATCGACTTCTTCGCCCGTGGCCTCATCGACTACCCCATCCACATCGCCGGGTTGTCGGAATTGCCTGAAATTTACAAGAAGATGGAAAAGGGTGAGATTGTTGGTAGATACGTGTTGGACACCTACAAGTAATCCATCCGTGCTAAAGCCCCCATGTTGTGTGTATATCTGGACAGGTCTAGATAAACGTACTTTTCAGAAATTCGACCATGTAGTTCCCACCTAGAACTCACCCTCACATCCTCCGTCAGCACCCTCTGATTGAAATGGCCCCTAGTTAGTCCCTAGCGTTTGCCTTTGGGTCACTTCCCCAATGATGTCTTTGAAATCGGAATCATCCAAACAAAGCAACTCAATTCGAGGGCTAACCCGCTAGGCAAGGGAACATGTTCTTCTCAGAGGGTTGATGAAAACTAGTTGGACGTGAGCTACCCACTATATATATTCCTGTCAATATAACCATCAAGGTCTTCCAAAATAGAGGTTAACTACTAGGGTTCGGTAACCATTAAGGTTGATCGAATTATCGTAAAATGTGAAGTTACTGAATGAAATTTGGTGTATATTAGAAGGCCAGAGAGAACAAGAGTAGTACTAACGTGAGTACACGATAGTTCTGTTGGTGGAATTATGGACATTTTCTCGGAATTTGGCATCTCGTATCGTCCAATCGCAAATTGCACGACAAAGATATTGCGCCACATCTAATCACCGTAGCTATCCCAGGTGATGATCAATAAAGGTAGTATTTAACGAATTGTTTGTTACTATATCGACATTACCTCGAACTGGATTCGAGCTTCATCAAGTTCGGAAGTTAAATGCCTTCGTTCATCAATCTACATAAACCAGACCACGAATTATAAGTAAAGAACGTGAGACCATCTCCAATTAACAGCTTTTGCCAAATACAAAACCCTCGCCTTCAGCTACTATGAGCTGCTGGTCTAAATGTATTCGATGCATATGCACGGGTGTAGTTACGTCGTATACGATTTTCACCCGAGGATGGGTAAAGACAAATTGCAAAGATGATCTATTGAGAAATGAAATTACTTGTAAAACCTTAACCAAAATGGAACCCAAAGTCAAATTAACCTGATCATTAAAAGGGGGAGATGTCTTGCTCGACGTTGCGGTAACTTTTACTGGTGTCGGAGGCCACATGGTACACATGGTGGATGCAAATCGCAAGCATGTTGAGCATGACGATCCCCGCAAGCGCCAAGGCAAACTGCACCCCGGCTTGGTCCAAGGGCTTTGTGGGGCCCTTCGATGACGATTCAGACTCGCTGGGCATGTCGGACGGTCTCAGGTTGGACTTGACGACGGTAATCTGGACTTTCAGCCGGGTCTTGGTCACCACCCCTTTCGGCGAATCGGTGGCGTCGGTCTTGTCGGTGTTGTCGTCCTTTTTCTCGTCGGTAGCCGTGGGCTTGTCGGTAGTTTTGTCATCCTTTTTATCGGTAGTTTTGTCGTCCTTTTTATCCGTGGTTTTGTCGTCCTTTTTATCCGTGGTTTTGTCGTCCTTTTTATCGGTAGTCTTGTCATCCTTCTTGTCGGTGGTCTTATCGTCCTTTTTATCGGTGGTCTTATCGTCCTTTTTATCGGTAGTTTTGTCGTCCGTCTTGTCGGTGTTATCGTCTCTTTTCAACAACTCGGTGGCATACTCGGCGTAGGTGGTCTCAAAGTAGTCGTCGTAGAAATACAGTCTTTCCGGGGCGAGCTTGTGTTCGTGGCAACCCCCCAACTTGGGAAGCTTGATGTTGACGTTCCTGGTGTTTAAACACACCACCAGAAACCCCCCAAGCAAAAACGCCCCGAGACAGAGCAGGATCACCACTTTGAGCGTCAGCACCTGGTGCTTACGCGGTTGCACTTCGGTCTTCTCGTCGGCGGTGCGGGTGGACATCAATCAAGGTGGAGTTTGTTTTTCAAGTAAAATGCTGCTGCTGTCGACTCAAACGGTGTATTCGCCACGATCCCAGCTCCTGGCAATAATGGTTGACAAGGCTATGCCAGAAAAACGCTGCTGTAGAAAAATTCTTTGTGCGAATAATGTTTCTAAAAATGGCCAAAGGTAAACACACGTGATCCCAAAGGCGTAGGCGGAAAGCAACTGAGGCAGACGTGTCAAAGGGGCTGGCAGGGGTAGCGCTGGCTTAAACAGCCTGCAGGGATGAGGGAAAAACCGGTACAATATCGGTGCCTTCGCCGATCCGCTGGCACTATCTAACCTCTAGGGAATACGGATCACTAAATCGGAAACCCCGGTGCTGGTTCCACCAGGTCGTGTTGCTGGCTGGCGCGAGGGGGGCTGGCTGAAACACGAGGGTGCCGTTGTCAAGAAGGGTCACCGCACAAAACCATCGTGCTTCGCTCGTAAAGTGCTCGCGTTTCACGGCACTGCCGTCACTAGCGACTGTCGGTAAAATTACCGATGCCGGAACTCATCGGAAAAGCCGCACACGCTGGAGTCGCAGTTTTTCAAGACCGCCCATCGCAAACGCCTCACCACACCCACACACCCTTTTTCACCACCACCACCACCACCAAACCATGTCGGGGATCCTCTTTGAAGACATGTTCGTCGTCGAGACCGTCGACCCCGGCCGTTACACCCGGGTTGCGAGAATCACGGGGTCGCTGCTGACGCTGCAGGACATCAAGATCACGTTGGACATCAACAGCGAGTTGTTCCCCGTCAAGGCCAACGACTCGCTCACCATTGCGTTGGCGTCGCTGTTGGGCAACGAGCTGCTGACGATGACGCTGAACGGGTCGTGGAGACCTCCCAAGGGCAACGAGCGCTCGCTCGCCGACGACTACGACTACGTGATGTACGGCACCGTGTACAAGTTCGACGAGAACCTGGGCGACGACAAGATGTCGGTGTACATTTCCTTCGGTGGGTTGTTGATGTGTTTGCTGGGCGGCTACCGGTCGTTGCTGAACTTGAAACAAGAGAACGCGTATATTTTGGTGCGTCATTACAAGGACAATTAGCGCTTTATAGATTAATGAAGGTAATGATAGTAAGGCGATGTAAATATCCAGACTGTGTGAGAGATATGAGAAGTATATTGGAAAGATTATGTTAATGATGAAGGGTATGAAATTGGATTTGTTATGTTTTGGACTTATCGTCGTTTGATAACTAATTTCAAGTCTCAATACTGTTATGTTCTCCAATATATAATTATAGAGTACAATCCATTCAATTTCGACTTTCTCTTATCCAAGAGTGTTATCAGTGCGCTTTCACCGCACTCGCACCACCATGGACGACACCGATAAAGGTGAGTATACAGCGACAACTACACGACCTGGATATAACAAAATTGCAATGATGCTAACTATTAGCGGACGAGCTTCTTAAGCAGATCCCGTTACTCAAGAACCCGGCGTTCCAACCCCCAAAACCGGTCACCCTCAACCACAACTACCACAAGCTCCTCCCTAATCTTCAGCAGCTGGTACCACCGAAAATCAATGTTGACGCCCAGGAATTGGAGCGATGGCAAGCCCACATTGATCTGCTCCAGCTGAAGGTGGCTGGTTTGGGGAAACAGAGTGCTGAGGCTCAACAGTTTACTAAGTGGCTACTGGATAGCCAGCGCAAAGTGGCGCCGGGATTTATGTTTGGTGGCGGGGTAATGCAGCCGAGTCGCCGAGTGGAAAAGCAGGAACCCGAAGCCGAAAGCATCAATGAAATTGACCGCATGTTTAGCTCGACAAAGTTGAGTTAATCACCCTTAAAGGATTACTGAAGATTGAGACGATATGCAGTCAAAGCTGAAGTGAATGATATTAATCGATCAAAATGGGGTTGACTTAAAGTCTAATACTTCATTTCGTCTGATTGTGGTCAGAGGTGATAGTTGTGAATTGCGACTGTTGCCAATTAAAGAGTAAACCATGATCACCAACTAACAAGTTTTGACAGTATCTTCCTAGCAGGAATAGGTAGAAATACAAAGCTCAATAGTCATTGTCTAGAACTGCTTTCACACCCAGTAAACTCCTACATAATTCATCAATTCTCCAATCATGACCCGAAATATATCACATAACAATATCGTTGACAACATGGGAAAGTGACACAAAGCCTATAGTTAATTTTCCGGCCGGGGTTGTGAGGCTAACAGCACTGTGTGGAGTGTGTGTGTGCGGTACAAGTAAGCAACACTGGGTTGGTTAGCCCTGGGATCAAACCTTATTGTCGGCAATGATAAAAGGAAAATAAAAAAAACCACTCAACAAACGGGATTCCACAGGCACGCAATCGACATTTAGCCGACAGGTGACGGTTGCTAGCTACCTCTCTTTGCATTAAACGATGTCTCATCTGGAAGATGACGCAATCAATACGACGAAAGTTACCCTGAAAAGCAATTTCAATCGCCTGGTTTGGTCTCAAAGCACGTAATCTGGTGGGGGAGTAGAGTATGTGGATCTAACTCAAATAGTGATTTTGGTTTTTCCTACAAGGGGTTTGAAGGGGGGTAGCACGACTCTTGAGCTCGGGTCGCGTAGTTGCTGCGTTTTGTAAACTTTGTCGGTTTGTGTCGATGTCTGACGTGTCTCCGAAAGCCTCAATCCAATTCCCCAGATAAATCAGACATTCCGATCCACAGAGAAACCTGATTCATGGAGTACAACTATATTTGGATACTAGTAAATTTCAACAGCAGAAACTTCTGAATTGAACTAGTTGTAGCAGCAAAGATTCAACTACGTTGATCCCAATTTGTTCTATCATGTATTAGTGTATTGGTTCGAAAGGGGGGTTATAATGTCTATTAAGCATCCTTCAAGTGAGAGAAATTAACTTAGTCTAAGGATAGAAAAAGTGGGTGTTTTCCTGACTCAACTCGTGCACCAACATCTCCTCGCATTTGTATTGATTGAGCTCTTGCTTGATGCGGCTAATCTCGGTGGGGTTGGTGATCGTGTACTGAGTCACCAGACGGTTCACCCTGGGGTAGGCTTCGGCGCTGTAGGTTTCGTTGACAGAGATGGTATTGGCAAACATCACCCGGCGAGGGTTCAGCCGGCTGCGGTTCGATCTAAGCGACGACGGCATCTTCCGCGGTGTCTTATTAGCGTCAGAGGCCGTGGGCGCCACCGTAGCATCGAACTTGCGCACCGTCATCTTTACCAGATTAAAGTCCAGTAACTGTTGGACGTATTTGAGGTTACCAAGACGACGACGGTGAGGACCGGTGGCGTCAAACTTCGAGAATACCTGGTCAAGCTGGTCGCGGTGCACTACCATCACCTCCACAGGGCCGTCAACACGGTGGGTGGAGTAGATATTGCCGAAATCAATGAGCAGATCAACTTTGTTAGTGGCGTACTCTTCACGGAGTGCAAGGATATTCTCGTCGACGTAGCTATCTTCGGCGTCACTGGCGTCCAGCGGGTCCAGCGCTGCCATGCTCAGCAGCTTGTCACGCGCCTTTTGATCGGCGATTTGGTCTTCCGTGAGTTCATCATCAAACACAAATGGGTCGTGGCGGCTCAGCACCAGTCTCACCAGCTTATTGCGTTGGAGCGAGCCGTACTCATCGATATCGCGAAGCACATCATCCATGCCGCTGATCTGAGGCTCAAGCAGAGGTAACCGAGTTAACGTTAACAGCTCCGGCTTGATGGGAGGTTCCACCTCCACCGTCCGCTTACCACGAGATGGCGTTTGCGCGGGTGATGGTTGTTGAGGCTGGGTAGCATTAGGTGTGGGTTGCGGTTTTACCCGAGACTGAACCGGAGTTTGAGGAGCTGGCGGCGAAGGCTGTGGATCCTCGCTAATCGCCTCCTTATCAGAACTTTTTCTAAAGATCTTGCGAAACATTGACCGCAAATTAGACTTTGAACTCAGGCGAGATAATTGCTTACCCAGCTTACCCAGTAAGTTAAGCCCCCACAGCAGTCGTGAGCGAGGCATGTTAGCCTTTGAAGGCGGTGACTTGGGCTCCGGTTCCGGTTGAGCCTGGGAATGTCCAGCATTCTTGTTAGACTCATCAGCGGAATCATTCAGAGACGTAGGCTGTTCCGCAATCGGTACTGCTGCCGGTACCGGTGCTGATACTGATGTTTGCGGCGCTAACGCTTCTTTAGGGGCAGCGTCATCAAAAGTATCAAAACTCACTAACGACTGCATCAGCTTCAGGTACAAGGCCAAATCACCCCGCGGCGGTACTGTGGTATCATTCTGGAGAGCATCAATAATCTTTTGTTCGGCGTCTTCGGATGACGACAAATCCTTTTCAAATACTTGACTAGCCTTTGAAGTAAGCAACGAGTGGAATTTAGCGGCGTCAGGTGAACGAGGCAGCGGTGGCAACTGCGGGTGTGATTGCGGCACCGGAGGCGGATGGGCGGCAAACTGGGCCGCGAACGTCGGCGTGGAGGGAGTAGTGGCCTGTTTATCGGTATCGGTGGTCGAGTGAGGCGACAGCACCACCGATACTTCCTCGCCTTCCAGCCAGACGTCCAGCACCACCAGCGACTGCAGCGCCATCGTGTGCAGCGGAATGCTCTCCAACGCATCGACAAAAGTGTTATCGATGGTGGTATTAGCCGTGGCATCGGTGGCAGGCACCGTATAGGGGAGGTGAGGTCTAGCATCGCGGCTAAGGTCAAGCGACGGCTCTTTGTGTTCAGGTAAAGGACACAACGGTTCCAGCTCTTTGGTCACTTCAACACCATCGATCGACGTCAGGGGAGTATTAGAGTTCAGTCTCATTGAGAGCAGGTGGCTCAGCGCCGGCAGATGGTCCTCCACCAGCAGCACCAGCGCCAGCGAGTAGCGCATCGACAGCCCTTCAGGTAACAGCTGGAGCAGCGGCAGCATGTGAGACATCTGGACGATTGAGTCCGAGCTTTCGATGCGGAGGATATTGGTCGGTTGCATGCGGGGCACCAGCGCCAGTTTCGCTAACGGGGGTGGGTGCTGGAAGCTGCCACCAATAGCCATGCCTCCCGTTTGGTCGGGGGCCAAGTTGGTGTAGGTGTCGCTGCGCTGGAGGCGGATGCTTTTGATCAAGTTATCTCTCGAGGTAAACGTGGTGTTCGCCAGCAGAAATGAGGTGTTCGCCAGCAGGAACGAGTTGTTGCGCGGTAGCCGTGTGGAGGAGCCTGGAGTCAGCGAGTACCCCAGATGGTGGGAATAGTGATTATTAATCTGGTGATGATTTTGATGATGGTGGTGACCAGCCAGAGGTACATTTGTCATCAGGTTGGCTCGGGGCACTTTACCCGGTCGTTGGCGTTTATGGGGCTGGTTTCTCGGGCGAAACACTTCGCCATTAGGAAAACAATAAGGCTGGGGTTTCTTGTTGGGCATCAGGAACAGCGTCGGCGTCCGCTTGGCATGTTTGGGAGCGAAGCGGCCGTCGACATGGCAGAGGGCGTCGGTGCTGAGGTCGTGGCGCAGCGTGGGGTTGGCCAGCAACATCGTCAGCAGCAGCCGGCCCAGGCGTCCCAGACCCGTCAGCGAAAGCAGATGTCGGCGGGACATGGCACACCTTCAGTAATGGGGTGGTAGCTTTGTTGTTTGTTGTCGAAAAGGCGCCAAGGTCGTGGCTGAGCTTTGGTTTGCGGGTGGGTGTATCAGATGTTTAAAAAAAGCCTGCTTGGTATGAACTGTAAGGGGGGGAACGACGAAAGCGTGATCCACTGGTAGTAGCGTGGACGGGAGGGTGCGAGGCTGTGGGGTGGTGTGTGTGTCTGAGGTGGATAGGGAGATGAGGTTGGAGCGTGAGGGGGCCGGTTCGGGTGATTTGAGGGCTATGGGGGATGTTGCTATTCTTTAAGGGACGCTGAGGGCGTTGTAGCCGAGTAGGGGGCGGCGAGGGAATGTTTTTGCAGTACTGGTTGCGGAGCCCGGGGGCGTTGTTGAAAGGGCGCCCGAAATAAACACACGCCACGCACAAGAGGCCACAAAAACCGCCTCCTCCCAGCGAAGTGCACTTTCGCAAATGGGGGCGTTGTCCCCAAAAAAATGGGCAATGACGCTTGCTGTGTCACGTGACTACCTCTTATGATAAAGAAACACCAAATAGTGAGAAATAGACATATCGATTATACGAGCACACAACCTCCTGTACACAGGCCCCCTCACAAAAAAAGAAGGCAGTGCTGTTGACATTGGACATTGACCGAGGCTAGGTGTATTAAATAGGGAAAGAAATAACAAGTTGGAAGTGTCCGACCCCTAGGAAACTTCTCTACCGTAACCACCACCAGATCAGCTCTTTGTGATGGTCCTAATTCTCTGTCTATGTTTCGTTTCTGGACCCATTCAAAATAAGCTTTTATCTCGAAGCCTATCCCGATCGGGTTTCGAGTTTGGCACCTGTAAAGGCGCCGACGGGCGCCGGCGATGCCGACGGGTGGTTGCTGGCTAGCACCAGGGGCAAAGCATCGTCCAGGGGTGTCTCGCTTCATCGCCGGCAAAGAGGGGGGGAGGACACTATAGGTTTTCATCGGTTATAAATAGTGGTGCGGCTACGGCTGACGACTACGGGGTGGTGGTAGCCGTGTTTGCCTCGAGGCTCCCGTGATAGCCGCTTGGTGTGTGCCGTGGTTGCGTCGGGTGGCGTCGGCGTGCCTGGCTCGTTGCTCCGGATATAAGGGCAAGCTTCCGTTTGGGTTGCGGTGAAAGCGACTTGCAGAGCATAATAGCAGCGTGCATTGTTTTTTCTGCTGGTTATATGCAGGAAAGCCAAATTCAATCGTCGCCATGCCAGAGCCTATGTTCGCGCGATGCCGTTAGCGCCAGCTCCCGACCACTACTCTGCTTTCCATAACTTATAAAGCTTAGGGGTTTGCACCCCGATGACTATATCCTATCTGGTGAACCACCATGTCTCTTGTATCGGCAAACCTCGACTTTGGCCCCACCCCCACGGAACCGCCTAACCACTCGCCCCACACCACCATCGCCATCGACTGTCCGTCATTCCCGAAATCGACAGTTACCGCAACCACGACAAATTTCGCCACCACCACTGCGAGAGCGATTTTGCCAACAAACCCCACAACCTCTCCCACCTCTCCCGGGCGACACCACCCTGGCCCTCGCCACCCTCTGAGCGGCAACACCACCCGTCTCTCCTTGATTATTTCCGTATTACTATTCTCTATCAATTTACTCTAATCATAATCGATCGTTTCTCATATCGTTCTCATATCGCAATCATCGTTTTATCGCGCGTCTGTCTGGTTCCCGCGGTAAGGCGGCGTCGTGCGCGACACAATAGCCATCAGCGGGGGTCGGCGGGACGTGCCTGGCCTCGCGGCGTCGGGATATCGATTGAAGCAGCACACCCCATGGGGGAATACGCTGTCGGTTGTTGTTTGCCGCACCGCAAGTGGATCTTGTGCCACACTTGACGTCAGAGCCATCTCTGACCCTTTAAGTGATGTAATTGTATCGATGGGTGGCTCGTATTCCGCCATCGCCGTATTGCTTTAGCCCGGTATGGAGGGCATTCCCCACAGATGAAGGCTGTGCTCGAGATAACCTTACCGTATCCATCGAAAACGTGAATCATCGTGCTGAATGGTGAAATTGGTGAAATTTCAGAGTTGATTGAAGCAATTGGGCAATGACTGATAAGGTCTATATTAATAAGGAATTTGGGTATAGTTGTAAATCGCATCATTTTCACGGGAATGTTTTAGTATAAGAGGACGTCGACGTTGGTCAGCAGGAGCCGCCAGAGGATCATCATGAACACCGTTTCGTAAGGGGCAAACTTGCGGGCCACTTCGCACACGTATTCATCGTGTAACGGTACCCAATCCCGCTTACTATTGCTGCCATTAGTAAACTTCAGTTTCTTCTTAAGTCGAGCCCGTTTCTCTTCATCCTCGTGGACAATCTGTTTCACTTCATTTAAAATTTCCGGCCGTTTCTCTAAGTAGCGAGCCATGCCCCGAGCAACACCTAAATCTTCATAAGCGAATACACGTAATCGACGAAGAGTAAACGCTTCAAACATCTTCGCCAGCCATTCAGCGATACCCTTTAATTTGATAAGCTCAGCAGTAAGCTCATCAGCAGACGCGTTTTGGTAAAATTCAATCTTACTTAACGGATGATTGCTATCACTGAACGCTTCAGAAATACTGATAACGTACTTCGTCTTTTGATTGCTCAACCCCGAAGCTTTAAGTTCATCAAAAGTAAATTTCAAAGTCCCCTGTGGTGTAGGACCCTCTACTTTAGGGAATAACGCCCTAAACTTGGCTGCCACCAGCTTGGCCGCTGCCCCTGATACTTGCTGGCCCATCACCAGTCGTATTAATGAATACCAGTAATCATTGACGGTCGCCTTTGGCTCATCAGGCTTATAATTGGGGAACGGTGCGTGTACCGTCACCGCATATAAGGTAGGGTCTTGCTTAAGCACATGGTGACATCCTTCAATGAATTCAGCATTGTGGCTATTGACAAACTCCTCGGGTAATATCCCTGTATAAATATCTGGGTTCCGTTGGCGGAGAGCGTCCTCAATATGGATTTTGGGCGCCTTTGCCGTTTTCAGTGTAGTAACCTTAGTGGTGGTGGTCACCAGTATTTTCTTTCGTTTGACTGGTGATTCCACCACCTTGGTTTCCGTCACCACGTCTGAAGTAGTCCGTTTTGACCGGGTTATTGTCATTGATACGCGTAGTGTGGGGATGGTGAGACGCGACGGAAATCGCAATAGAAACATGACGCTTTATTGCTGCCATTACGAAAAAAACTAACAATTTTGAAAAAAATGAAAATCTCATAATAACTCTATCATCTATAATAAATGGGTATACAAAACACACATTCAAAGCTTGGAGATAAACTCACTGAGATACTTTTGGTATAATCTCTCCGAGACTCCAGGACCACAGTTGTTAGGGTCGATTGATTTAGGTTTAGCGTTGGCATAAGTCTCTTCAATCCAGGGGGTAATCGTGGCTAAACACTCATCAGGCTGTTCAGCATTGTAAAGGTGGTAGCGGTCTTTAATCAATACGTGTTCAGCGTTAGGTAAACGGCGAATGAGGTCCTCTCTCCCCTCGGGAGTTAAAAGATCTTTATCGCAAAATACCACATACACTTTCAGCGTAATCAGCTCATATTTGGGGAGCGACTCCCAAATCAGATCGGGACCATCTCTGTATACGGTATATTGGGCACGAGCACTGGTCTTCAATTCGACGCGATCGTAGCTTTGGTTTTGGTCATAGATTCCCAGGTACTCATCGTAGACCATATTGTGCAATACCGTCGGCTGGAACCGCTTGAAAAACAGTTGTTTTTGCATAAACTTCATCACCTCGGCGTACCAGTCTTTGCCTTTAGTGTCGAACTCCAGCACCACCCGCTGGGCGTCCAGCCACAGCTTCACCAGCCGCTTCATCAGGTCTTTATAACGTTGTCCCAGCTCCGTCACCCCGTTGATGATAATTGTAGAATCGAATAATTGAGGTTCTCGACTGGTGGCCATAAGCAGTTGAAAGCCTCCCAAGCTGTGGCCAATCAAAACGTTGACGGCATTTGGTTGTAAAAACACATCCTGTTCGTCTACAGTCAAAATCTTCGCCACATCCTTACCACCGTCGTTCCAGTTGTATACACTACCGATCTTACCTCGGTTATGAGGCACCAGGTCACCATGGTTGACTTGATCAATGGCAATCACCACATTAAGCTGGGGGAACTGCTGGTAGAGCTTATCGATGTGGTAGTGCCAAAGCCCTTTATTCATGCCGTTTCCATGACAGAAGGCAAGGTTTAACGGCTTGGTCGAGGGGTCAAGCTGGCGGGTGGTCCGGTACTTGCGGTAGGAGATGCGGAGCTGGTAGTCTTCGGCGTGGTTTGACGGGGTGTCGAGCTCCACTGTGTGCGGGTAGCGGGCGGGACAGGCGAGCACGGTTTTGAGACTGTAGGTGTAGTGGGGCGATGTTTCAGGAATTAAGGCCATGAAGGTGGATATTTTGGAGTTGGTAAGTGTGGGGGGGGACGACGGTCAGTTTATATGTGATGGTGGTTTCCCGAACAACCGAGGGTCGGGGTAGTGCATACAGGTGATTTCCATCAACCGAGAGAGACCACTTTAACTGACCAAATTGGACTTGATCAGAATAGGAAATGCAATGAGTGTGATCTATAACTACCATAGTAATAAAATCGTAAAGAGAATATCCTGAATAGTATGGTGTATTCATCGTTTTCGGTAGCAGGATCCGACGGTGGTCGGCTGCATCGGCCGCGATTTTATCTTGAGCGGAGAAATGTGTGGGGTAGCGCTAGAGCGTGATGCTAAAAATTTAAACCCGATGGACGATTTGACAACAAAAATAAAAGAAAAGTGACAAAACTTTGCATTTACACGGATGAGTAGAGTGCTGAAATTACAATAAAAGGTATGTATCCTTGAGATTCGTTGGTGGGGCTCTTGTAAGTACAACTACCATCGTACCAAAAAGCCGATTCCAAATTAAGCAAAATCCGCCGGTCTAGTATAGTGGTTAGTACGGTTCGTTGTGGCGACACAACCCCGAACAAACCCAGGTTCGATTCCTGGGGCCGGCACAGCCCTTACTTTTTGCCCTTCTTTCGATCATTTAATCAACCATGACATTATCAATTTACGTGTTGGCGTAATTTTGTCCCGTGTGCTAGCAATTGTGTATTAATTTTGTGACGGTAAAGACTCTTGAGAAGAATGCGACTCAATCTTCATGTAGGTGGGACGGTAAGCGATCCCTTGGTCAATTTGCCTGCGGCAATACGCTCGGAATTCTTCTGAGTATTCCGGGCTATATTGGTGGTAATATGCAAGTTTATCGGTGGCCTCTGGGTCCAGTCGCCGGCGACGACTCAGAAACACCACCGGGATGTCCACTAAGGGGAGGAATGTTATTACCCAAGCCAATAGGAGACGTGCAGTGGAGTATGGCTTGGTGTAGCCGTGGTTGCGGTTACCATTGAACACCATATTGATCCAATTCTGTTTAAACCCTTTAGTGTATATGCGATCAGCAGCGGTGAACTGGACCACTCTGCGGTCGTTGCCGTGAGCGACGTTGACGTAGCGTATACCTAGTTCTTCGCGACCACGTCGGTGTTTAGCCCACCGATGCATTTGCTTCACGGTAAGCTCATCGAGGGTGGTAAGCTCAAGTGACACGTAGCGGAGGTGGACGCCAAACATGGCCACCAACATGATGATCCAGAACGCCAGCCCGATGTAGATAATTAGGAGATTCCAATTGAACCCGTGGCGAGCGTTGGCGGGGGTATATCTGATCGTCATCACGAGGATAATGACAAAATTGGTAAGGAACCACTGCATGAATTTTAGGAAGAACATGTAGTTCAGCTCGCCAATCACCATCCCGATCCACACACAGTAGTGGTCGTATTTGAGTACCTGGTAGTGGACGTTTTTCGAGAAAAACGACCGCGGAACCACTAGGGAGTTAATCAGTGACTCGTAAAACGGGTATCCGGAGGCATCACAATTGAACATATCCGGTAGAGGACACAATTGAGGGTCACCGGTATCGAATAAGTCAAATAATGGTAGTATGGGGTGCTTTCCGGGACCGATGATGAATATAAGGGCCCAGTATATAAACACCATCACCTGACAGAAACCAACGAGTACCCAGAGCGTAATCGCTACGCCATGGGAGTGATATCGCCATATTTCCTGATGGCCAAGCGCCCACCCCACGGCAAAATCACAGTACCCTAGGAGCAACACGATGGCGATGGGGGTCACCGTCTTCGCTAGCTGGCTCTTCAAACAGGGGACGTCGAAGATCATGCTGTGACTAAGGCAATCCAGGTGCCGTCAATGACCTCTCAACACGCTGTTTCGGTGGTTGCTGAAGCTAGGCTGAGCTTGACCTTAGTAAGCCGATGATGGTTGCGATAAAGATGACTGATGCCCTGGTATGAAAAAGAGAGAGACTCTCAATCAACACAACACCAAAAAGCAATATCTCTGGCTCAATCAGCCAATGTGATGGAATCCCTTTGCGGAGGTGGCAAATTTGCGAACGCTATAAAACGATCTCGGAGTGCTCGTGTAAGTTTGTTTGTATACCCTGCGCGTGCCGGATGAGCGTCTCCACACGGCTGCGGCTACCCCGTGAGAAAAACTAGCGACAATCGATAGCCGAGAGGCAAGTAGATACGATTGAAAAATGTTAATGAAATGAGGTCGATATGTTGCAATATTTGAGATTGGAAGTGTCTGACTGGTTAATGTCGATCAGATCTGGCCGGAACTGGTTTCCTAAGTGGGCGACATGGAGTGTGGCTAAGAAAAATGTACGTCGGCGGTGGTGGTGGCAGTCGCCTGACTCTGCATAGCCGAGTTGAGGGGTCGTGAAGTTTATGGAAAAAAGGACTGTGGAGTAGGTCAAATTATAGCTAAACACCAGGAGATTCAGATGAGCAAGCTAGACCTTGATCATGCCAAGAATCGGTGAGTTTACCCATTGTTGGTAAAATCTGTTAAACCACGTCGCTTATTCCGCCAACAGCTGGTTCCGTAGTCTAGTTGGTTATGGCGCATCCTTAACACGGATGAGGTCCCCGGATCGAGCCCGGGCGGAATCATCTTTTTTGCCCTTCTGACTAATCTGATCTTTTTACAAAAATTCTTCAATTTAGTCATGATTTTTTTTTGCTCCCATTTTAGAGACTTCTATCGGTTTTTGTGTGACCATCGTCTACTTAGGCAACCGTTCGCATCCATCATTATCGCGCCGCGTTGACCCCATCACTTACCATTGCCTCACTTGACGCCACCAAATATCCACCCTAATACCTCAGGCTACGAGAGAAACGATGATTGCTGAGGACGACGGAAGCAAGGACATGTGTCCGATCTGCCGGACAGACCGGTACCTCTCTCCCAACATGGTGTTTCTCATCAACCCCGAATGCTACCATAAGATCTGTGAGCTGTGTGTCGACAGAATCTTCTCATTAGGGCCGCTGCCGTGCCCGTACCCTGGGTGTGGAAAGATTCTCCGGAAGAATCGGTTCAAACACCAGGTATTTGAGGATATTAAGGTCGAACGAGAGATCGATATCCGCAAGCGGGTGTGCACCATATACAACTCTACAGAAGAGGATTTTGATACGCCGCAGGCGTACGACGAGTATTTGACGAAAGTGGAAGATATTATATTCAATTTGTCCCATGGCATCGACGTGGAGGCCACTGAAGCCGCCCTCACCAAATATGAACAGGATAACAAGATTGCTATTCTCGAGAAGCTGATGCGAGAACTGAAAAAGAATGCTGACGTGCTTAAGTTTCAGGAGAGTGTGGAGAAGCTCAAACAGGAGAAGCTCAAGATCCAGCGGCAAATGGAGTTGGAGGACTTGGAGTTCAAGCGCAAGCAACAGCAAGAACTTTTGGATAAGCTTTCCCATTCGCTGAACACTCTGGAAGAGTTACTTAGACAACAACAGGCGGCGACGCTCAAACGTACCGAGCTCAGAAAACGTGAGCTTGAACAGATCAACCAACAGTTGGAGGCTAACTTCAACGAGAATAACCCGTTGGTGGAACGCAAAGAGACTCCCAAGATGCCGTTCACTCCCTTCTGTGGTGACCGTGACCCCCACCCTCTTTACAAGTTGGCGGGCACCGATGGCGATGGCTATTACGATCCGTTTGCTCTGGAATTGGCAAAGAACAAGGAGTATTTGGCTGGTGGGTGGCGTATCAACGATGTGTTTGCACGAGTATTGGACGAAACGTTCATGGGGCTCGGCTGTGTGATCGGGGAAGAGAAAAAGCCCCAGGAAGCCACGGCGTAATTACACCACTGATTACGCTCCAGCAATATCGAAATCTAAATTACCAGCATTTACCAGTTTTCAGTTGCTATCACTGATGCAAGTACCCAGTGGCAAATTCCGAGTGAGTGCCAAGAGAAAGAGACACGTCACCGCCATGTCATTTTCATAATGAGCCTTCCAAACACCTCCCCAGACGTCATTGCTGGGACATCTCGCTCGACGCAGGTGTCGATCTGATGATGGCAGCCACCCACCGCCCTTGTAATGTCAACGAGGGGGATAATCGCACTGGCATATGTCGGGTCACTTCGCGTGCATCTTTCAAAGAGATCTTCAAATAATTTAGTTACGTTTAATCGGAAACCATGCGCATAATCATCTGCTTTTTGTACACACACCGCCGCTTACGTAGGTTGCTTGGTCGCCGGTTTTTAGGGATATTGTATCGACGATGTGTCGCCGTATAATTGTCGTCACTAAACATGTAAATGTATGTACGGCAGCGTCAGCTGAGATCATACGTTTAAACTTTCGAGGGCTATTGTCTCCAGCAGGACAAGAAATGTATAACGTGCAGAGTTCGTATTGTCCAGCTCTCTCCCCTTGGCTTACAGGGCTCTGTTCACCACCGCCTCATCGAGCCTGCATGAAAGCCAGCGGCACCACCAGCAGCTCTTTACTTCACATCAGTGCAGGTTGCGTACAGCATGGCGTACAGCAGGGCTTACAAGCAGCAGGACTTACAGCAGGGGATATCAAAGCTGATGTCGTCACTATAAGCCATGTGTCGTCACCATTCAGCTAGCTGTGTGGGGAAAATGCTGGCAACAGTGGTAACCGTAGTGACGTGAAATTTTGGCAGGGGATGAAGCCCACGCTCCAAACACGGTTTTTTATACTGGGCAGGTTTTTATGGCCGCATTTTTAGGGATTCACAGGTGCGTTTCATCGGTGATAGACGAGGACGCCTTTATGCCGGAGTTAACGAACTTACTAGTTCCATCGTGGGTGAGGCTTTTAATGGCCAATGGGGAAATAGAGAGGCGTTAGTGGTCTGATTAGCGTAAGTTTCAAACTGTATAAGCCTATGTCGTAAATTAACTGCCGCCAAGCACTGTAGAGGCATCCCTCGATGTTCGTGCACATAATTTCCCGATCGTCGGTGCACGAGTATTTTCCGAAAACTGCCATCAATTTATTATATGGTGTCGTCTTCAAATGCAGCAAACAGGGCCTGGGGGTGGTAGTAGGTGGGGCACGCCCAGTACAGGCGCTTGACTTCATCCCACACGTTGGCCATGTTCTCGGCGGGGACAGGCACAGGTTCAAACTTGCACGTGAGCCCGTAGTTGCTCAAGTCCAAGTCGACGAGCTCCTTGTACACGTCGTACACCACCTGGCGATCGGCCCCGAGCCCGTTAAAGAACAGGAATACACCCTGAGGCTTTAAGAGACCAACCACGTAGTCGTAAAGCTCAAGCATGTCGGCGTAGTGCTCGGAGAACGTGTCGTAATATATGCCGTCAAAAAATACCCCCTCCAGCAAGAGCGTATCCAAGTTGTCCTGCCATCTCCCCTCCAACACGACGACATTGGGCTTAGCGTACCAGCCGTCTTGTTTCATCTTGGCGAGGACGTCCGGGTGGGCCTCGCAGATGTAATGCTTTTTGGGTTGTTTCTGTTGAATGAAGGTGTCGATGATGCCCATGCCGAACCCGATATTGAGCACGACGGCGTTATCGGGTTCCGCCTGAGCGAAGAGCAGGTTGGCGCCGAGCTCCATAAGCTGGGTCTCCCACGCCATCATCACCCCGTCCTTGCGTTCGGCGGTGACCAAGGCGTCGTCGGTGTACTCGAGCTTCGTGTTTAAGTACAGGGTTTGGTTGAGCGACGGCGCATCCGGAGCATCCTGCCCATCGTCCTCTTCGGGTTCCACCTTAGTTTCCAGCTGTTTGGTCTCAGTTTCTTCTTTGGTTTCAGGTTCTGGTTGTTCAGTTTCCTCAGCTTGTTGGAGTTCTAATTGGGCGACTTCATCGTCACTCAACACCTCCATATCGTATTCACTCACTTTACGCAATAACAACTCCGCTTGGACACCAGCACTCACCATCCGCTTATATAATGGGGTATCAGTCAATTTGCGGTTGACAAGCACACACCCGGGGGTGCGGTTGTCGCCATCGGTGTGGTTCCACCCTGCACCGTATTCCATAAGAATGTCCATCAATTCAAGCACCACTGCGGTTTCATCAGCCGTAGCATCTTCAGGGTAGGCGCTGCACAAAATGTGAAGCGGGGTGGTGTCGCCAGACGTCTCCGGGGCCTCGAGACCTTGTTCTTCGGCGTTATAAGCCGCCGCCTGTTCTAGAGTGTAGGTGGCGGGGATCCCCGACTCGAGGAGACTCCGTAGCTTCTGGGAGTACTCTGAAGTGATAGGCCGTTGTGTGAGGAGACACAACTGGTGGAGATCCAGCATGGTTGATTGGTAAATGAAGTGGGTGTGGAGATCGAGCGATGAGCGTTACATAAGCGCGCCCGCTACTGGAAGATTCGCACATGAGCCCGCGACAACGATGGCTATATGTCCTACATTTGCTCGCAAAGAAACCATAACTAGGTTTTTTGAGTCAAGTCTAGGCCGTCGTGATCGGGGGCACACCCACGTAACAAACCAAGCGGGGAAAAACGATTACTAAGTCGTGGACGAACCAAATTGTCGGCACGTCCTCCGGACAGTTTCGGCGTTTTCACACGAATTTACCGAAATCGCTCGATGATAACGTCTCGGCTGCCGTGACCTTTTTCTCCTTTCCAACTTGGTTTGACGCCTACCGATTGGCTCCCGGAGGCTCGCGGCAGCTCCAGTGTCGGCGTGGGGGCTGCGGACTGCAGGTGAGAGTGTATCTCGTGGGGGATGAGCCCAACCCACCAGTGACTGCGGTTGCCTGGGGGTGTACAGCTACCCATGCGGGTAAGTCAGTGGCACAAAGACGAGGGGAGCCCGCGTTACGAGTGCGCAAAGGTTTCTTTGGCGTAGATCACTAAAGTTTAATTTGTGAGTGGAAGGAAGGTCCAGATGCCGAAAAGAAAAGCCAATGGTGTAGCGGTGGTGGCTCGCTAGCGATACCAGGGATATTGCGACACCGACCCCTATCATTTTCGCTTAAATTAAGCTTTTTTGCCGGCGTCGATATTGTCAAAAAGTGTCGGTATGTGTCTGCGTTCGCTAGCGTTACTGTCACATGTATAATCGTTCCATAAATTGCTTCGGTGCTGACGGTTTGAGGGGGCCACGGGTTAGGTGGAGCCGTGACTCAAGTGTGACTCGGGCGTGTACTATTTCCGTAACTCCGATTATGGGATCAGCCTTCCTCGGTCACCTGGCGCCGCTACAGGTAATTACAAGCCGCGCTCTGGCAGGTCCACTCAATCGGCCTTATGGAGGGATCCGATCGGAAGCGTCGAATTGATCCGAGCCAAAGTTAGCGTTTTTTCTTATAGTAGTAAACGGGAAGGAATAGTTGTCGGGGTTTACCGCCACGGGGCTGACCCACCCCATGAGGCAACTGCTGCTAGCGGCTCCTGCCAACCCCCCACAGCTTACCCATTCGGACGTATAACTTGGAATTTCATTTTACGCCCTCGGGTACCCCTATCCAGTTCCCATGTCAAATCAGCCGTTGTGGCCAAAACGACTCTAAAACGCTAGGGCCACCGTGCATGCGTGGCGTGGGTGTACACGCCAGCAGTGACTACCTCGGTGTGTGTTGTGCGTGGCCCCCTTCCTCATCAACGGTCCCTCGTTTTTTTTTCGGTCGGATGATCGATCGTATGATTTTTTCGTCTACCAAAGATAATATGTAGGGTGTGCGCCATGCGTGGGTGACTCGCACCCGGTGTTTGTAACTCGCCGGTGGCTGATGCCTGTGACAGAAACCGAGGCCGGCGAGGCCAACGGAGGGTTTGCTTTGGTCGTAACTAGGCAAAATTAACTTTTTTTATCGAGGCACGGCATGCGTGAGATTTACGGCAACTACCCCCTTAAACGACGCCGCCGCGGGGTTTGCCAGTGGCAGGTGGAGGGCGCAAATTTAAGGTCGTGGGGCCTAGGCATTGTCAGATTATTTTTTGTGGTTTGCGGACAGTGCATCGGGAGGTGCGTGCGGCTCAGCTTACCCGCGCGAGAATTAATTACTAACAGGCGCCAAGTATATATAGCGACTCTCCGGGCCACCGCTAGGCTCGGGACTGTAAGCGTCGCCTGCCAATGCCTTTTCGTGCCAACGACTACAATGCGTTTTTGACGACGCTCCTCGACCGCGACCAGCCCCTCCCCGGCGACGCCCCCGTGCTGCCCCACTCGACGCTGGCGCCGATGCCGCCGCCGCCATCGGGGACGGCGCCCGGCTACTACGACAGTGCTACTCCCAACCAGGCGTCGTTGGCGATGGACTTTGATTTCGGCATGATGCCGGTGAGCCAGGGGATGGCGCCGCCCCCAGCGCCGGCGGTCCCGCTTGCCAATGGCGTCGCCAACGGGTACTTCAATGGTGATTACACCGCTGATCTCGGCGCCTCGGGGGCGCCGCCGGTGCCGATGGGCGGCGCTGCTCACCCTGGCGCCGGCGCCAGCTTCTCTAGCGCTAGCGGCGGCGGCACTGGCGCCCAGCTGCCGCTCCTGGATCCGGCGCGGCTGCCGAAACTGCTGCTGCCGAAGCTGCTGCTGCCCCGCCCCCGGGTCAAGCTGGCCCACAACATCATCGAGCAGCGCTACCGCAACAAGATCAACGACAAGTTCAACGCGTTACAGATGCTGGTGCCGGCGCTTCGTCTGTGCGCGCGCCGCAAGGCCAAGAAGATGCTGGCGCTGGCGCGCGGGGGCCGCGGCGGCAGCTACAGCGATAGCGACAGCGACGACTGCGACGGCGCTGGCCTGGGTGACGAGGACCTCGAAGGTCTAGAACCCGCACGCAAACTCAACAAAGGCACCATCCTCGCCAAGCTGGTCGAATACATCAAATTCCTCGAATTGAAAAACGAGCGCATGAAGTACGAGCAGCAGCAGCTCATGGCCAAAGCGCAGATGATGGGGATCGACATCAGCCACATTGCCCCATAAAACGAGGAGGTCTTTTTGTTATAATTTCTGGGTTATCTTTGATGTTTTATTTATTACTACTAATGTTGATTTTTTTTTTGTGGGTTTTATTCGATGAAGAGTTTTAAAAGTTGTTTTAAAGGTTATATATGTCTATATGTTGCTTATAGACAAAGAACCAGAGGATGGTTATATCATACGCTGAGTCTTAATTAGTCCTCTGTTTCTACTGATAAACATACGCCTTTAGCGCCAATCACAAGCCTCTGCCATTGTCAATTACGAATCTCTGTTTCAATTGCGAAATGCCGTAGACGACCAAGTGGCTTATCATGTCCATGTTCTCAGGTTGTAGACATTTGCGTGGCTTAGCCAGACCCCGGGATTAAATAATCGCATTTACACCCGCTCCGAGGATCCCCCACAATTGCGAACCCCGACCTTAGGAAATGAAGAAAAAACCATAGGGACAAAAAAAAAGGGGATAAAAGCGAGGAATACGATGGTCATCGCTTGCTCAACGGAATTTGCCATAACACTACCAAATCAAGGTTAAAAGAACAACTAATACAATTATAGTGAATGAGTGATTGTCCCTGTCTAGTTAGAGTTCCATGCTATCTTAGATGAATGTCGCGATCGGCTGTTTTGTCCCCTCCATCATCCCTTACATATACGGTTGTTAAGCAACGAGCATAAGGCAGCGAGAGAGAGAGACACTTTATTATTAGGGCAAACGACTACATCAAAACAATGAAATGCCTCCAGGCTAATTTAGATTTAAGCTCCATTTATGGGAATTTTAACCTTAGGCAGTTGAAAAGTTCAGCCGTACAAAAGCCCTGCAATAATATCCAAAAATGGTTACCGAAGCTACCACTGACACGAGAAAAGAAATTTTAGATTAATTTAATTAGGGGATACCGTTGGCGATGTCTGTCAAACTGTAAATAACGTCCCACAATTTTTCGTGTCGTCTCTTTCACGGTCTTCGCTGGCTTCTTCGTAGGTGGCGTGATTCGCGCGTGGCCTTAACCCATAACTGAGAAAAAACCCACCCACTCTCGCGCCGTCGTTTAGTCAGAAAAACAAACGCGTTCACACGGCCATACCATCACGACTAGCTCTAAAGCCTTACACCGACAACAACTACATAAACGCCCTTGATCAGTTATGATGGTGATTATAGAGTAAGTCAGTGGTCATTTTTCATCCTTTAAATCTGGGGTTTTCGCTTGAATGTTTACATTTAATTGGCGATTTTGATTTAGAGACACGTTTCCTGCATATAACTCTAGCCCGCTAAACGATGGGTACGAGTGAAATATATATTGTCCCCCCCCATCACCGAGCAAAGCTACCCCCTTTTGCGCCATGGCTCTCATCGACTACGCCCAAGCGGCGTACCTGGCGTTCGTGGCGTTGCTGTTGGCCCAGCAGATCCTGCTTGTCGTCGGCATCCCCTTCGTGTTCAACCTCCTCTGGCAGCTCAACACGTCGCTCCGCCGAGACCGCGTCCCTATGGTGTTCCACTGGATCCCCTGGTTCGGCTCCGCCATCCCCTATGGGATGAACCCCTACGGGTTCTTCGAAGACTGTCGCCAGAAGTACGGTGACGTGTTTTCGTTCGTGTTGTTGGGGAGAGTGATGACGGTATACTTGGGTCCTAAAGGCCACGAGTTCGTGCTTAACCTGAAACTCCAAGACGTCAGTGCCGAAGAAGCTTATACCCACTTGACGACCCCTGTGTTTGGTAAAGGTGTCGTGTATGACTGCCCCAACCACAGATTAATGGAACAAAAGAAGTTCGCTAAGTTTGCCCTTACCACCGACTCTTTCCGTCGCTACGTGCCTCAAATTAGGGAGGAAGTGTTGCTGTACTTTATTAAAGCTCCTTTTTTCAACATGAAACTGAAGGACCACGGCGAAGCCAACGTGATGCAATCGCAACCGGAAATCACCATCTTCACCGCGCTGAGACTGTTGCTCGGGAAGGAGATGCGCGAACGCTTCGACGAACTGTTTGCCCAATTATACCTGGACCTCGACAAGGGTTTTACCCCCATCAACTTCGTGTTCCCCAACTTGCCATTGCCGATGTACTGGAAGCGTGATGCTGCTCAACAGAAGATTTCTAGCACTTATATGAGTCTTATCACCAAGCGTCGTCAAACCGGCGACATCGACCCCAAGCGTGACTTGATCGACTCGTTAATGACCCACTCCACCTACAAGGACGGCGTTAAGATGCTGGACCAGGAGATCGCCAACTTGCTCATCGGGGTGCTCATGGGCGGCCAACACACGTCGGCGGCGACGCTGGCGTGGTTTTTGCTCCACTTGGGTGAACAGCCCCATCTTCAGGAAGAATTGTACCAGGAAGTGACCTCGGTGCTTGCCGAAAACGGCGGCAATTTCAACGACTTGCTGTACGAAGACTTGCAAAAGATGCCTTTGGTCAACAACACTATCAAGGAGACCCTCAGAATGCACATGCCGTTGCACCTGATCTTCCGTAAAGTGATGAACCCCCTCGTGGTCCCCGGCACCACTTACGTCGTGCCCAAGGGCCATCACGTGCTTGTGTCGCCTGGCTACGCCATGCTTAGCGAACGCTACTTCCCTAACGCCGACAAGTTTGACCCTCACCGGTGGGACGACACCAAGGTTCGTGACGACAACGACGAGCTGGTCGACTACGGGTTTGGCGCCATCTCCAAGGGGGTGCTGTCGCCGTACTTGCCCTTCGGCGGTGGCAGACACCGCTGTATCGGTGAGCAGTTTGCCTACGTGCAATTGGGGACGATCTTGGCCACTTACGTCTACAACCTCAAGTGGACGTTGAAGGACGGCAAGATGCCCGGTGTCGACTACGCGTCGATGGTGACGTTGCCGTTGGAGCCCGCCGACATCTTGTGGGAAAAGCGGGAAACCTGCGTGCTCTAATGAGGTGGTTTAATAGATTTATGTACAAAGTTTCTCAATTTGACAAAATATGATGTAAACCATTTGTAACTGTGAGTAGACTATTATGTGGGTGTCCCTGATGAAAAAATGCCTTTTGTTTGGAACATTAATCGCCATGGTATTTTATATGGTCGTGCTTGTATCTTAGACGGGCATCACATTATATGCAGGTCACGGAGATTGAGGTAAACTTGGTAGATTTTCCTGGTTTCATCGCGCCACGAGTTTTCATCATGAGATGTTAAGATTACGATCATCATGATCGCCGTGGCGAGTTTAGTCAATCTAGATACATTAAAGATCGGATCTCGAAGTTTGAAAAGTTGGGATTTTCCTATAAAAAAAAGTGGCGTTTCAAATTTTTTATTCTTCGAAAAATGGCATAACGTTTTCGAACGCCATTTGATGTCGCCAATATATGTTGTTGGTTGCGCTTTTTTGAGTAACATTTGTTAGCACACCTATGGTCTAACTTGTCTAGCTCCAAAGAAAATTCAGGGCGAAGGGTGCGTTTTTGAAGTTTTTGCGGTCACGCTTTTGAAGTTTTTAACACGTTTTTAACACCTTCAACGAGGCGTATCGCCACCGTCTGAGGGGCCAACTCCGCGAAAGTGGGCTCGTTGGCTTCGTAGAAGTTGCGGCTACTTTGGCTTTCATTTTTTTTGCGGTAGGACCAAATTTGAGGGAGTTTGCTGTTTATGATATATGCAAGATAATCTGCTATATGCAGGACAACCGTGCATTAAGGGTGATAGATCACCGAACTTAAGTGGGGGGGACATGAAGCCAGTAGCATTGAATGGAGAAATGTCAACTCAATATATATCCATTAGCAGCGTCTTAATGTTTTGATTTGGCCTCAAATCTCAGCATAATCGTGCCTTTTGTTGGTATGATTTGTGTGAACAAAACAACAAAATGAGCATCACACAAGTCGTGATTCGATAACTACACTGTTATAAATGATAGCATTGTTTATTAAAAAGCTTAGTCGATGGGTTCGAACATTCTCCAGTCAATCCACCACCATCTCTTGGCCTTGGGTTGAGCGACTTCGGCGCCGTCAGCGACGGGGGCGGCCATGGCGACGGTGGCAACGGTAGCGAGAGCAAGGACCTTGAAGTTCATGTTGTAGGTTGATGATCTAAAACATGGAATCTATATGAACTTATATATCAGGTTGGTGGAAGAAAAGGGCCGATGATAGGTGGCTAATTTAGGAAGGTTTCCCGTTCCATGTCTAAGGTACCACCACCACGTAAATGCAGCTGAATATTAGAAAGAGATCACAATCACTTCTAAGGAGAACACACTTAACCCATTCACCAACTGTGTTCAAGTAGTACGAGAAGATGCTTCAATTATATTTCCTTCCGTTGATTATTTTGGCTGTGGCGAAGACTACAACCAATGGTCGATAGACCTACCTTGCAAATGGTGCATTTACATGCTTGACCACACGTGAGCCAACACAAGCATCAGCGAAATATCGAACAAGCTTGGGATTGTCTATGAAGCCAAATCATTAAGTCATCATGAGCTCAATAAGAGTCGAAAACAATGCATCCGTGAGTCGGCATTATAGTGGGAATAAATAGGGAAATCAAAGCTCCGTTTGAATATATCAATCCAACTTTCGGTTCGTAAGTGATGCATCTACTCCTTACATGGTCATCGTCGCCACACGATCGAGCAGCGTCGACAAGGGTATGCGGTTAGCGAAAACCAAAAATCAGCCTATCATCATAAAGTCACCAATAAATCAGACGTCTGGTAATTGAATTTTGCCAATATACCCAATTTAAGCATCTGGAGATGAAGTGAGAGTGATGTATAATGGACCAAGTGCATTTGTGGGGGTGCGCAATGACGACCCAACCTGATGGGCCCTATAATAAGGCGCAAAGGCACATATGACGATTCAATGTTCAATGAACTATTCGAGGCACCTTTGACGATTTGAAGCAACAAATGTACGCTCAATTGTAAATCCTCGAGCTTTCATAGTGTGCACATCCTTATAGTGAGATCGCTTTTGATTGGAGTATATCGTCTTCATCAATGGCAACATAACATATTAACTATAAAAAAAATATACCAATTAAAAATGTAATTGAGATGGCCAATTCTAACAATGGTTGATGATCTTTTGAGTATCACTTGATGGGCTCATCTACGTTGTAGCTGTCAAATCGCACAAGATAGAAGCAGAAGCTTCAATTTGACGTAGAGTCAGGTAATTCTATATTCTTACGGAAACGGTGGTAAATAATTCTAAGAGAAGTTTCACCGCTGAAATGCTACAATTATTCGTACTTTGTTAACTATTATCAACACTATGAGGTACTATTTTCCTGCACAAAAGTCGCCGCACACGCTAGTGTTTACGGGGTACAACACGCTACGCGCTCAAGAAAGATCCAGCGCAATGAAGATACACCACGTTTCTCATGGGTAAGGTTTATTACCTATTCCTCGCCACTCAGTTCACTCCTTGCTACTTTGGGTTCACTTAAGCAGTGTTTATCTTTTTGTCTACGCCTGTATACAAACCAAGTGTTACCACCGCTAATGCGCCATGCAAGAATTGACGAGGTTGAGGAAACTCCAACATACCAAGGGCTGACAATGTTGCACGTGATGAGGTCACCCCTCATCATCGCTGGTCCACTCTTCGACTGACTCATGGCCGAGCCACCGATGCAGCACGCCACTACGGAGCCGCCACCTCGCCGGTTTGTCGACCTCCCCATCGATGTTTACGAAGAAATCTTTAAGTTTCTTGATATTCGCTCGGTGAGTCGGATGTTTAAGGCCTTCAGCAGTCTCCCTGGTTTCAACGACTTCCGCCAAAAGACAACCAAATATTTCAGAGGAAGGGTGGTGAAAGTGAGTTTAGAACATATTATTCAAAGCAATACCACTGAGATCTCCTTCGACTTGTTGGCTTATCTTCCACCGTGTGACATTTACGTTGAATGTCCTGCTGGGCTTTTTGAGCTCACCAAAAACTACCTCAAGCAAATCCAGTACAGCTGTTGTCTTTAAGGGTACAGGGTCACTGTGATTCACCCCTTCGCGTCGATCTCAAGGGATTAAATGGAAACGTCGTTGCTTTGCAATTGATCGTTGTTGAAATTGATGCTAACGAAATTCCTGACACAACTAAAAGCTTATCTCTCCGACTTTGTGTATTCAAAGCTCCACCCAGTCTCAAGCATTTGATTAATCTTACCTCATTCACCGACGAATATAGCGGTTATGATTACACCGACAAGTTGCCGCTACTGCTCGTCTCCTTCAAAAGTTGGCATCCCCACCGTGTCACTCCCTTTAATGTTTCGTCACTTCAAAACCTTGAGGAGGTGGCTGGTAACAAATTTTTCGACATTCCTTGGTCTCAAATTGAGACGGCTTCTGTTCCTTGTATTCCTGGCGATGCACGTTGTGAAATGTTGAGAGAAATTACAATTCTCTACGGGTTTAAAAGAGAACCTATTAAGCCGAATTTCAAAAACATTTACTGCCCCAATCTCCAGAAGGTGAAGCTTGACACGTCCATTGAAGGCGAAATCACTGACTTTCTCACTACTACCCAGCTTGCCCAGTTGAAATTGTTCCACGGAGATGGCATTTTGGTACGTGACTTGACTTTACTTCCACAAGCAGAAGATTTGTGCGTGGAGTACGACCAGCGCCTTACGAGACATAGTGTTTTGCCCTCCAAGTTGGTGAGGTTGTTCATTTACTCCTGGGATCCCGTCGACGGCATTCCCTCTCAACTCGAGTACTTTGGATTGTCCAATGACTTGGAGGAGGTTTTCACCGAGGTTGACTCTACCACTCTCAAGGAATTGAACGTGTTCTCGTACGGATCGGTGAGCATCAATTGACCGAATCTTGTTGAATTGACATTGGACAATGTATCCCCCTTAAGATGCAATGTTCCCAATGTGGAAATTTTGACCTTGATGCAGACGTCGTTCCCGTTAGAGCGGGTTCCACGACTTCGTCGTTTGAAGTTACAAAATCTTGACATATTCAATGTTTCCATTGATGCCCATCTTGAGTACGTTGAACTAAATCACATACACTTGAGGAACCTATTGATTTCAGCGAACGAAGTCAATGTTGTGCAGTTTGACTTACTTGACCAATCATTCGCAGCCACCGAACTTAACGAAAACTATACCCGTCAACAATTAACTTGTGACCGTGACATCAAAATGCCCAAAGCGATGGACAGTTTGATTATTTCTACGGAAGTACCGTGGAATGGTGCATATATTGAACGACGCGATGATCTCAAATCATTATGCATTGAATTCGCCAGTTCTTTAGAAATCACAGTACCCAAAAACTTGGAGAAACTACGAATTATCGATGCTGAAGACCCAGCGGTGGTTCACTTCGTGGATACAGCGAAACTCGAGTACATTGAGTTCTTCAAACGTGAATTGATACCGCAGTACAATGACGATGAAGACGTCACCCCACCAGCGTTCATCCCTGATGGGTTTGTGCAAGTTGGGCTTATGGTGTCGCCCCGACATTTTGCAATTGTGGAAGCCTTCTTAATGATTTCTGCAACGGCCAAAATGTATCAGCGACCAGTAATCAGGGATACGTTCCCAGAAATCAAGAATGACTAGCTTAACAATAACGATTCTAATGATACCTTTATATGATCAATTTCCATCTAATGATTTACTCTGATATCTCAGATGAGATACAAAATAAGTAGTTACGAGCCAAACCATTGTATACATGTTTGAATGCTGCATCAACGGTAAGCACGTGTATACGACAGGCTCACGGATTCGGCGTTGTTGACCTATTGGTGGCTATCTAAGAAAGGAGTCGGCTAGTGAATCCCTAGCCAAGAAATGCACTTACAAGAGTGGTGGCCACTGTTGACATGTATACACGACGCAGCTAGTTCAAAGTAAAACTCTAATATAGTCTACCTCGCTTTACAAACATAATGACTCGTGCTTTTACCGATCACTTGGTTCGTCAAGTCGCGCTTGGTCATGGCTCGATTTTGCGGCGGAAAAACCCGGTACCGGCGATCGCGTGCCCGTAGTCCGCCGATGATTACCTCATCTCGTCGACAAACACCCACGCTAATGATATTCTAGATGAATCTCAAATGGTTAAATATACCTATAAATCCTCTCGAATCCTCTCAAACACCAACCTTCCCCTCGCTTCCTCCTTTCTACCTCCCCTCAGAGGCTGACTCACGCTGACTCGTTTCTCCGCGTTTTAAGGTGAAAAATCAACAGATGAGACGGTTCCTGATCAGAGTGCCGGCGCTGCTGGCGAACATTGGTCCCGGGTTTGACGTGTTAGGGGTGGGGCTCAATCTCTACCTCGACATCGACGTCACCATCGATCCCAGCGTTGACACTCTGAGCGATGCCTACGGCGCCGTGTTGAAGTATGAAGGGTCGTTGGCAGAAAAAGTGCCGTTGGCCCTGGACAAGAACTTGGTCACCCAGTGTGCGTTGTACGTGTTGAGAGCCAACGGGATCGACCGCTTCGAGCCCGGTACCGTGATCAAAGTGACCAACCCGGTGCCGCTTTCTCGCGGGCTCGGGTCGCTGGCCCTGGCGATCGTCGGCGGGATAATGTTGGGAAATGAGCTTGGCCAGTTGGGTATGGACAAGCAGAGATTGATGGACTATGCGTTGATGATTGAAAGACACCCGGATAACATTGCTGCCGCCATGTTGGGGGGTTTTGTTGGTCTGTACCTTAGCCAGCTTAGTCCCGAGGAAATGGAAGCGAAACTGGTCCCCTTGGAATACATTTTGCCTAAAGCTGATACTCCCACTGATAAAATCGTTCGCCAGCCGCCTCCGCAAAAGATTGGTGAATACCTCAAATACCCGTGGAACCCGAAGATTAAGGCCGTGTGTATCGTCCCCAACTTCGAAGTGTCCACCGACGACCTGAGAGCAGTGCTCCCAGAGCTGTACACCCGTCCGGATATCATTTTCAACCTCCAGCGGCTCGCGGTGTTGACGACGGCGTTGTGCCAGGAACCCGTCAACCACGACCTCATCTACGAGGCGATGAAGGATAAGATCCACCAGCCGTACCGGCTGACGCTTATCCCCGGGCTCACGGAAGTGTTACAGACGGTTACTCCCGAACTGAACCCCGGATTGTGTGGTATCTGTCTTCTGGGTGCGGGGCCCACCATCTTGTGTCTCGCCACTGAAGGGTTCGACGACATCGCTGCTAAGGTGATGGACCACTTTAAGAAGGCCGGTGTCGAGTGTGAATATAAGTTGTTGGAGGTGGCCCACAACGGCGCCGTCGTCGAACACAAATAGCCCATAGACTGATAGAGGGCAAAAAAGAGAGGCATGTGTAAAGTAATCGTACAATTGCATCCAGTGGTAAGTGTAAGTCTTTTGATTGTTTATTGGTAGACTGTTATAGCCGAGTACTGTTTGTGATGAGTGATATCACTTATACCTCGGTTTGGACCTGAGACATGTTGCAGTTATCAACTCTTGTAATTGTGAACATTTCAGACAATGCTAGATCGATAGTTCTCTAATCACACTACAACTTACAGTGAAATTGAATCGATTGACAGTGCCACAACCACTATTGATATAGGGATTGAGGGAATATAGAGGACTCAATTTTACTCAATTACCAACCAATCAATCACAATGAAAATCGACCATCACGAAAAACTCGTAATTACTCAATCAATTGGTTTCATATCCCTCATTAATATAATTCGCTTCATTTCTCTTTGGCTCTCGGCTTGATGTGCTTTTTCGCGCGGAGCGAACCAATCGCAGGCCCAATGGCAGACACGGACTTTCAGACACGGTTGGAGACCGAGGAATTGTTGGCCCGCTCCGGCGGCCGCCCCCTTTACTTGACGTCGGTCGAGGTCAATGGCGGCGACGCGTTCCTGCCCTACTTCTACCGCAAGCTCTTGCTGCCGCTTCTCGCCGACCTGGACTACACGTTGAACCTGCTCGTCCGCCACGTCGAGGACACCACCGATAAGTTGGAGAAAACCAATGTTTTCCGCTCGGTTAAAGCGTCGCTCCACTCTGATTTCAAAGCGGCACTCCCGCTGCTGGTGGTGTCCTATAATAAGGAGCCGCTGATCGCAACTAAAGTCATCTTTGATTTGCAACTGATCAACATCAATGTCGGCGAAGTCTTCTTGAATATCAACTCGGAGGACAACTTGAACTTGCACTTGAACTACCGCAACAACAACATCAACGACAACGCCGAGCTTGTCGAGATTGGCGTCAACTATAACCCCTATCGTCCCTTTGACCACTTGTTGTCGCTGGGGACGTTTATGGCGCTGCTCAACAACCCGGCGTTTAAGTTTTTGATTGACGTGTGCCACGCCCAGCAGAATAACGAGCTGTGGCAGCAGCTGAAGCAGAACCTGGCGCTGGGGGTCATTGGCGTCCAGTACCAGCGAGGACGCGCTCTCCTGGTGCTCACTGGTTTGGCTCTTGCTAAGAGAAACCTCCACTCTATCGATGACAAGGCTGACGACGATTTGAAGTTCTTTGCCGGTGAATACTTGAAGACACTGGCGATTAACCGCATTCAGCTTGCCGACGTTGAGTACCATAACCCGTTCTCGCACGTGTTCCCCGTGAGAGGTTTCCAAGCAATTGTCCACTCCGAAGTGCTGCAGTCGCTGGAACAGCCGGCGGCGCTGTCGTACGCCACTTTTGCCAAGCTGATGGTGGGGCTCGAATTGTACCAATCGTGGAGAAATAACAACATCACTGCCAAGCTTAGTGCCGACGTCGGTGGCATCTACAACTTGAACCCGGAGACGCCCATCCACATATCCGACCGGTTCTACCTTGGTGGCATTTCGTCATTGAGAGGGTTCACCAAGAACGGTGTCAACCCTCATGGCGGCACCCAATTCTACCAATTTGCCGCCACCGTGTTTGCCAAGCTCCCCAAGTTCTTCATTGAGCCTACTCCTTCAATTGTCGGGCCCCGTGACGTCTCCTACGAGCCCCACCCGTTGCGGGTATACGGTAGTGCCTCCGTCGGTAACTGCGGCAGCGACGTCTGGCACGACTCCCTGGTGCCTGTATCGCTTGGGTTTGGCCTCAAGTACTTTGACTACTACGCCAACTTCGATTTGGGCTACTTTGTCGCCCGGCGATACGGGTCGTCGGACACCTCGGGAGTGAAAAACGGGTTACAGTTTTCGATGACGATCGGAGGCAGCAACCGCATGTAGCATAGCGTGATAAATGATCATTTCGATAGTTAGGTTTTAGATGAGCTTGCAGACCGATGATCGGTGAGACATACAAAAAAGTAACTTCTTTGTAGCACGGAATTATACATAAAGTTGCCGGAGTAATCACACCAGCGGCAAATGGAGTTAAGCGAATACCCCCGTTTCATGTGGGCAATGCCCGTGGCAATTTCGACAATGCTATTGCAAAATATTGCGTTTATATATCCCCCGCATTTCTTATCGCCTCGCAAACGTTGTCGGGGGGCGAGCAGACCAAACCCCGGGGTTTCCTCGATGGGCGGCTCTCATTGGGAACAAGCAGATCTTGGGTCGCGGCTGTGCTAGGCAAGCGTCCCCCGAGGTTACACAAGACGAAGCGGACGAAAGTACGACAACGTGCAGCCGTCACGGTAACTCCGTCGAGTCACGGTGGGTTTCCCGCGGATCGAGACCCATGCGCCTGGCGACCGGGAAGCCAAACCCCGGTCCGAGCGTGCATGACGATCCGATGATGCATGCAGGGCATCACAAATACTCAATTATTTATACCACCCGGCGGTAGCCGCATCGCCAACTCCCCGTTCTTCAGTTCACCAGCAGCAGTTTACTCCCCCAAAAAAATGTTGCTGCTGCTGCCGGACGCAGCGACCAAGGAGTCTGATTCGGCGTCGCACCTGTCGACTCAGAGTTACCGTGGTGAAGCTAACAACGACGCCCACGATGCCCAGTCAACACGATCACACATGTCAGCGTTGGAGAGAGTACAGACCCAGCTTGGCTTTTTCAATCCGAGAATGAAGCCAGTGAGAAATCGCATGGTGATGAAGTTTGCCCTGATATACGTGATCATGGCGGTGTTGATGTTGGGGATTTTCTCGATATACTGGGGGTCAATGATGCACAGAGACGACCACATGAAGTACTTGAAATTCCTAGTGATGGTGGAGGATGTCGATACTATCGATGGGGTACCTCCTCTTTTCGGTAACCGCGTGATTGACGTTGTGACGCTGCTGGAAGCTCGCGACTACGGTGATTGGCAGGTGTATACCCCACTGAACTTTAGTGACATTCGTCCTAAGCATTCTAGGGGCCATACTCAAGCGGATGTCGAGGAATTGGTTCATAAACAAAAGTTTTGGGGAGCTATTCACGTTAAAGCTAACGCCACCCACCATTTATATGAAGCATTGTTAAATGCGAACACCTCCTATAATGCCGGTACAGGATCCTGGAAACTTGTTTACGAGACTGGACGTGATTTTAACAATGTCCCCAGTTACGTGGTTCCCAATAGTCAGGTTATCGAACGGATGGTCTTGGCTCATCAGAAAGAGATGAACGGTCAATTGATTGATATCCTTCGCCAACAGGGCAAAAACACCTCAGAGATTTTGGATAAAGGGTGGCAGGTACTCACCCAATCGCTCAACTTTGAAATGAAGGACTTGCGACCATTAACCCAACCACAGGTAATGGCACCGGCACAGGTGGGGTTGATTTTCTTGATTATCGTCACGTTTTTCCAGTTCAACTTCTTCGTTGACTTTCACAAAACCATCGCCGGGTACCCGATGAAGAAACCCCACTATTTGCTCTACCGGCTTTTGGGGTCGTTCCTCACCTATTTCTGGCTTTCGCTCATGTACTCGTTGATCTCGTTAGCCTTCCAGATTGACTTTACTAAGGCATTTGGTCGCGGCGGTTTCCCCGTCTACTGGATGACGATATGGCTTACTATGGGTGCCGTGGGTGGGATGAACGAAATCATGGCCCACGTCCTCATCATGGTGTTCCCGCCCTGTCTTGGGTTCTGGTTGATCTTCTGGGTTATCATTAACGTGTCGTGTACGTTTACCCCGATGGCTCTCACCGCTAACTTTTACCGCTACGGGTACGGTTTACCCATTTATAACGCCAATGAGATCATCAAAGTGATCTTTTTTGACACCCATAAGGGCCACATGGGTCGTAATTATGGGATCCTCGTGGCGTGGGTGGTGTTGACGAATATCTTATTGGCTTTGGTGCTCCCCATTTTCGGTAAAGTGATGGGTAAAAAAGCCCTCAAGTTGAAGCGAGAGGCCGAGGAAGAAGCAGCTAGACAGAAGTCGGTGTAGACACGATAAGTAACGGTTTAATTTATAGATGCATTTAAATAATACGTTAGAATTCTTAATCGCCAACGCTGGTCACATGACAAGGCACTAGTGAGAAAAGCGGTATTCTCAACTCTCGTCAAATTCGAAAAAACCATATATTGGTAATTGCACGACTCTTTTCCATTGTTTGAGCATTCCACACGCTTCAGGTCTATAACTACTCCCAAATGAACGCATTGACTAGTTATGGGAATTGATAACCCAATCGCCATTAATGTAATCGTAGTCGCTTACGAATTACCCCCTTCAATTGATTTCTCATCGATTCGTACTTGGGATCGTCTCGCTACGCGTACGCGTCTCACGACTAGTAATACGCGTTTTGGGGAGATCCTGCACCGGCGTCGTTGCTGCAGCGATAACAAAACCCTGGAGCTCATTACTCCATCCCTCGGCGCATTAACTGTTACCGGAATCAACCACACTTTTGGCATCTAGCATTGTCCTCTGACGAGCGACTCATCCCATTCATTTGCATTTTTTACCACCGGTTTTCCCTTGGTTTTCACTACTGATTTGATTGCCATATCTGGTTAACTCCCCACTACACACACTATGGGGGTCTCAGGGCTTCTTCCCATGCTAGCCCCGGCTCAGGAACACACCACTCTCGAGAAATACCGGGGCAAAACCCTCGCCATCGATGCCTATGGGTGGCTCCACCGAGGCATCATTTCGTGCGCCCAGGAGCTTTGCACCAACCAGCCCACCCGCCGTTACGTGACGCTGATCATGAAGAAAGTCGACTTATTGCGTTACTTTGGCGTCGAACCGTACTTTGTATTTGATGGCGCTGCCCTTCCTACCAAAGCTGAGACCAATCGCGAACGGCGAGAGAAACGGGTACTGGCTCAGGCCAAAGCCGACGCCTACGCGAAGGCGGGTAACTCCAAGGCGGCGTGGAAGGAGTACATGAAAGCTGCGGGCGTCACCTGTCAAATGGCGAAAACGGTGATGGTGGAACTCGACACCCTAGGTATCGAGTACATTGTCGCCCCTTACGAAGCGGATCCGCAGATGGTTTATTTGGAAAAGATCGGCATCGTCGACGGTATTCTCCTGGAAGACTCCGATTTGCTTGTGTTTGGCGCCAACCTCCTCATCACTAAGCTTAAAGATAACGGCAGTTGTGTCGAAGTTGACCGCAAACGCATTGCTCAGAGCGTGCCCGGCTTGGGTCTGTTTAACAGCAGTCAATGGCGGTATGTGGCTATGCTTCTGGGATGTGATTACACTAAGGGTATTGACAAAGTGGGGATGATTACCGCAGTCAAACTCGTACAACGGTACCCGGAAATTGATCGACTCCTCCGAGCGCTCAGAGCTGAAGGTAAGCTGATACCTGATACGTTTGCCGAGGAGATGAAACTAGCCGACTTAGCATTCCAGTTCCAGAAAGTGTACCATCCTCGCAACCACACTCTCGAAACCCTTAACTCTTACCCTGAAGATATGGATGTGGCAGCGATGCTCCACGACCTCGAACGATGCTGTGGGGAAACCAAGGATCAAGCGTATTACCAAAAGATGTGTACTGGTAAAATTCACCCCACTACCGGTGAGCCGCTTTTAACTCGAGAACAGAGTCTTTTGAGCGTGGAATCGCCGTCATCTCAGCCGTCAAGTCAACTGCTGAGTCAATCGTCAACCAATAGCAAACTGGTGCTAGACTACTTTGGTCAATCCAAAGAAAAGAAGCCCGAGGCTAAGCCAGTAGTGAAGCCAACTCCCAAGCCGCCAGTGGCGGCGGCACCGCTGAAGCCTCTGCCGACTTCGCAACGGCTTCGTCGTCTACTCGGCCGTGATGCCCCTCAACAACTGAGTCCATTCTTCAGTAAGCTTTTGGGTAAGTCTTCTGAAACCAACGAGATTTCGTCGGTGGTGGCAGAAGCTGATGACGTCGACGAAGTGGTCACTGATGTCGACGAAGCCACCCAGGAAACCCCCGACACCATGCCTTCGCTCGCTACCCCAACGATGTCGCAAACACTGTGGGTGACTTCATCGATGACCGTGCCCACCGTGCCTGAGGGATCGCTCGAAAGTCTCTGTCAGGAGTACGCCTCGCTCGAACAGGAAATCACCGAGGTTGAGGTGGATATGGAGCTCGAGGAGACTCCCAAACGGCAAGTGCTAGAGTCGCTGCCGCTTAAACCGCCGCCAGTAACGCTGTCACCGACCAAACACGATCTTTCGGAGTCTGACAGTGAAGCCTTGACCACCACTGAGCGCACGTCGTCGTCACCGGAAAGACTGCAATTATTCAGCTACCTCCGCGACCGGTTTCTGTCGAGTACACTGGACGATGTGGCCATCCCTTTAACTCCGGTGTCACGGCCTCGCCAGGACAAAAAGCGGGTGCCGTTAGCTCCCAAGTCACTCAACCAAGTGAAGAATACTGATAACGTCAATGTGTCGAAGGTGTCCACCAAAATGACCGCCACCAAGATGACCTCTTCGAAGTTAACATCAGCCAAAATGTCAATGTCGACGACATCGATGACGACGACATCGATGACGGCCACGTCGACAAAATTGTCAGCTTCGCAGTCGACGCCTAAGCGTAGTCTTGCTGACTTTGCATACAAGCGGCCCCGCATCGCTAAGTAATCGTATATTAATATGAGAGAGAGATACTACGCCGTGCGCATGATACAGGCGCCAATGACCAAGTCGGTGACCTTCTTCTGGTCGTCGTAATCTAGCCCCACCGCGTCGTTGAGTTTATACACTTTTCTCACTTTCTTCATGTCAGCGTGGCTCCACCACTCCGACTCAACAATCTCCACTGGTTGTAGGCCTCCTAATAGCTCTGCCATCTTCTGGTACTGGTCGTCAACACTGTCGCCTTCGCGTACAAGCGCCACCGTCACCACTTGATCGCAATCGGTGTTGAGACCAAACCGGCGGAGGGCCTCGCCAATGTTCTTATCCGGCAGCAAATTGGCGAATATCTCGGTGGCTAACGTCTTGGCCTTGCGGGTGCCAAACTCTTCGTTCTGGACGGTCTTGTAGATGGCGTACTCGAGCTGGCGGGTCAGCACAAGGAGAGTGGTGTTGAGCACGCCGAGGGTGGTTTCTCCAGCAAACACGCGTTGGGTAGCCTGTTCAAGCACTGACGAAGGCACCAGGGTGAACTTGGCCACCACCGCCGTCCACTGGGGGTACTGGGGGAAGCGGAGCGTGAGGTAGGGCGGCATCGGGATGAGGCACGATAAGGAAGTACGGTTAGTGAGATCGGTGTAGTAAAATTGAATGGAAGAAATTCAGGAGTCAACAAATATGACAGAGCAAAGAGTAATAGTTATTCTAGCAGACTTTGTGCTTCTACTTCAGCCTGAAATAAAACGGTATTATACCCTCTTCTATAAGCACTCATGGTGCACTTAAATCATTTGAACAGCAATACAATGAAGCTGACAGATGGACTCAACAATCCAGGCAAATGGAAATAAAAGAACAATTCCATTACATCAGCTGAAACCGATGTCAGCATCATTACCTGACTTACTTAACGTTGTTGATGGTGATGGTCGCGACGGCGGAGGCGCACGCGCGGCTCTGCCCAAAGCGTTAGATTCCCCTCCGTGATCGCTTCTTGTGTACCCCATGGCCCTGTCCCCCACGCCTCCACTAGGGCCCGGTGACCTGCTACCCCCCGAGACCAGTGTGTTGGAAAACCCCTGGCTCGGCGCCGAACCAAAATCACCATCGGTGGACCTCCCCATATCCGTTCCCAATCCGTGGACGTCAGAAACCAGTACCACTGAAACCGCCGTTAAAACTGATACCCAGCCCTGGACTGCCGACTCCATACCCCTGGAGGGTTCAGAATGGGCGAATGAGACTAAATCCGCTCACATTGACGACGATGACGACGACTGGGACGAGCCACAGTGGCTGGTACAACCATCAGTGTCCCCACCGATAAAAGCTCAGACAAAACTGCTATCGCCTCAACCAGTACCGAAACCGCCGACAACACTGCCACGAAAGCCACCGCAGTTTGATCATGCCATAACCAAGAAGTTGTTTGATGATAATGACTTCAAAGTGAACTACCCCAAACCCATCACTAAAACTTACCCTGAGGCCATTCTCCAGGATGAGCCTAACGCTACTCGCTACTACAACGACCTCCAGCGGTATACCCCTCAGTTACTCAAGGAAGACGGCACCAATAGCATTGTCCGCTGGGTGGACTCGCACATCCAGGTGTCGCAGCGAGTGGTGGTAGATTCATGGGCGGGCGTGTCGCTGGGGCTGCTGAAGAAGAAACAGCAGCTGAAGGCAAACAAGTTGTTTAAGTGGGCGTCGTCGGATGCCTACGCCGAACAGATTAAGCGTGACTATATGATCAAGACGGGAGTCATCGACCCTAGCCTCGGCAATAACGTCGACGCTCATCAACAGGACAAGGCGCCGCCGGGGATCCTGAACTTGGTGGTGAATCCAAAGCTTTCGCAACAGGTTTTCGAAAAGCTTACCCGTTTGATCGAACAGGAAGCCAACCGGTTTGTGCGTATTCGTATCGAGAAGAAACGGCTCCAACTCACCAAAGCCATGGCCCACCAGATTTCCGAGCGTAAACGTAAGGACCACGAGAACCACTTGTTGCGCTTGAAACTCCGTGAAGAAGAATATGAACGTGAAGGGCTCACCACCACCGATAAAGGCAGCAACTCCGGTGGCGGGGCTGCAGCATTCTTCAACCAACTTAACTTCTGGGGATCATCCAAGAAGAAAGCAGAAACTCCCACGGGTGAACCCACCGAGACGGAAATGGTGCCTCTGTTTTTGGAGACGGGGACGCCAGAAGACGACGACGAAGCCGTGCCCGAATCTGAGCTCAACCCTGGCGATAAAGCCATCCAGGCGTTTACCAAATTATTTTCCACTTCAAAGAAGAAACCAGAGACGACTGGTAATGCTGCTGATGACGAGTTTGATGATTTCCAAAAGGCGTTGACGCCTACTCCTGAGCCTCAACCAGTCAACATTGCCAACTCTCCGGCCACCACCGAATCACAACCGTCACCCGCAAATATTGCTTCAGCCCACAAACCAATGCCAAACATCCCTCGTCCCTCCGACGACTTTGCCGATTTCACTGCTGCTCCTGCTCTCCCTTCGAAGCCAAAGAAGCAGGTGTTGGTGGCCCACAACCTTCCCATGGCGCCGTTGATTCCTCTGCCAAATACAGTAACACTGCACGCAGGAGGTACACCGGTATTGTCACCAGACAAGCCATCAACAATACTATCCCCTTCATCAGATAAGGCTCAGTCGATATTGTCGCCCACTTCGAATAAGACTGCGTCTGTATTGTCGCCTACAACGGCTAAGCCTCCATCGGTATTGTCTCCCACATCGGCTAAGGCTCCGTCATTATCATCTCCCGCATGGAATATCGCTCCGTCGGTCTTGTCTCCCACATCAAACAACACCAAGCTGGCTACCCAATCACCCGACCCGTTCAAGTTGGACTCAATACTATCGCCGAAGGCGGCTCTGCCGTCATCAACATCATTCAAGCCATTGTCAACGCAAGCAGCTCCGTTACAGCCATCTAGTCGTCCCCAACTGCGTCCAGTGTCGATGATGGTTACCAATGATAATCATCGTGACGTCCTCAACGAGCTCGAGATCGCTCGTTCAGTATCACCCGCCAAAACCTCTCATCCGTTTATTCCCTTACCGACGGTGACACTGAAGGAACAGAACTTGGTCGACTTGATGGACGTATTCGGCCAACTGCCATCGCCACCGCCACAAGCGAATCACAAAGGATCCAAGCTGGCAGCTAATGCTAGCGAAACAAACCTTTTGGATCTCTGAAGGTTTAACTATTATAGCATAATACATTCATATATGGCATTTAATCCCAACTGAGGGCTACGAAAGAAGCTTGAGGTGGTATCTTCTTCACGGGTTGTGGCTTTATTCGTCTTTTCAGTCATTGCCACATCAAGACAAACTCTACGACATCGAAATACACATCACCCAACATGGGTGGGTTGGCCCCATTGGTCGACTATATAGACAGCGCCATACACTGGATGAGGGTTCTTGCCATACCAATCACCGAACTTGCGTGTATTGCTCAAACCTTCAGAAAAGTCGTGTTAAACCCGAATTTTGTAATTCCAACCATGAAGAGTTTGATGATTACCGCGGATAATATGCACTCTTATAAATACCATACGTTTAAACCACCCCCTCTATTGATGGCGAAAAGTCCCACTCTGGTGGCCACTGCAAGCAAGGGGTACCTAATAGCTTTCTACCTTATTCCCACGTGAAAACTATAAGGTTTTACTACCAAAAGTGCACCCATTCGAGCCCTCCAAGCTAAGCCCCCCAACCGTTGTGGCGTGGCGCGTTATGCACCGCTACCTTCTCAGAGTCCGCGCCTTAGCCACCGAACGCTTTCGGGACAGACAGCATCCAGAACACCCGGAGGGCCTACTTGAAACTTAGTGTACAGCATATTTAATACGAGTACCCCAGCATTGTTACCGCTTGACTTTTTCGCTCTCAGCAAATATTTATCTATTTGTGTGGTAGCTTAAGATTGAGACTTGAAAAATGTGGTGTCTGATTATTGATTGACAGAAAAAATGATTAGTGTAAGGGGTAATAAATACTGTCAAGTCTAAGCATCCCCGTTGGTCGCCTTTTCCTTTTCGGCGGCTTGTTTAGCGTTTTTCGCGGCCTCAGCTTTCGCACGGGCAGCCATTTTTCTCATGAAGACGGGGATAATCAACATCAATGCAACATTGGTAACAACAATCCACGCGGCAAGAACACCGTAGCATCTACCCATGTGGCCTCTGTAGGTATTGAAGAAAATACACTTGGTAATCTCGTATGCGTTGTACACGGGCATGGCATAACCGTAGTGGTAGAAATTGGCGGTGAGCGCCATCGGGGTGAAACTGGGGGAAATATTGGCAATCACCCAGAAATTCAACCAGAACCCAAGCACCGACGGGGCAAACATGATGAAGATATGCGCCGCCAACTCGTTCATCGTCCCCACCGCGGTCATGGCCATCCAGTTAGTCATCCAATAAACGACAAACCCGGCCCGACCAAACGCTCTGGTAAAGTCGATTTGGAAAGCCAACGACACCAACGAGTACATGAGCGATAACCAAAAGTACGAGAGAAGCGACGAACAAAGTCGATAGATTAAGATGTGTCTCGGTTTGAGCCCCGACTTACCCACAGTGGTGTGCAATTCTTGGAACATACTGATTTGGAAAAACGTTACGAGCACCATGTAAATCAACCCGACCTGAGCCGGGGCAAGCACGGTACTGTCGGTCACGGGACGAAGATCGTACACCTCAAACGTGAGTGGCTGCGAAATCACCTCCCACCCGTCCTCCATGATTTTGGAGGCGTCTTCCCCTTTATTCCGGATGGCATCAAATAGCGACTTCGTCATTGACAGCTGGTTGGCAAGCATCATCCCCTGAATCGACTGGCAGTTTTTCACCACGTAAGTGGGGACATTGACATAGTCACGACCCGTTTCGTAGACATTGCGCCAGGTTTCGTTACCGGCGATGTAACTCTTATTCGCGGCGACCACGGCTTTGTAAAGCTCATAAGTGGCGTTGGGCTTCACGTGGAGGGCCGCCCAGTACCGCTGGTCGTGAATCAACGTTTCCACCGCTTCCGACCGCGAATTGGCGTGTTTGGGTTCGATTGAGGTAAAGTTTTCCGGGGTGTAAATGTGCCACTCGCCAATCTTCTTCGCCTGCGGTGTGGCCAACACCCTCTGGAGTTGGTCCCCGAAAATGGGGGGGATACCGTCGATGGTCTCGGTATCCTCAATCAACACCAACATCCGAAGATACCTTTGGTGGTCGGTTTTGTGGAACATCGACCCCCAGTAGATCGAGAAAATCGACAACATGAACACCGCCATCACGATGTAGTTCATGATGAATCGGGAGACGATGTTGCGGCGGACGGGCCGCAAGTTGGAGTTGAAAAACGACAACCGGGTCTGGCACCGTTCCAAGAACGTCAGCTGGCGTTGCAACCCGTTGTCGGTCTCCTCGTGCTCGCCGCGGTACGCCAGGACCTCGCCATCCTTGGTCGACCCCTGTTTCGAGTAGGTGACGGGGTCGCGGAGGGCGGTGGAGTGAGAGCTGAACGACGAGCGTGAATCCAAGTCTACCATGGATATCAGCAAACTTTTGTTATCTATATGAGAGAGTGGAACGGCGCATGACGTAATTCGCCGTCCACTCGCGCCGCGTTGAGCCGATCGTTCCAGGATAACGCGTAAAAAGGAGGGGACGAACGGTCTAAACCTCGTGTAAAAGCTAACGCTATCGAGAATATGAATATCTATACCACCATTTTCCCAAATCAATGGTTTTGTTTTGTGTTCCGTTTCAGCCGGGCGTGAAAGCCACTTGGCTGTCATCGCGAGCGCACTCAAGCAGTGTTTGCTTTGTACTCAAGGCTAAACCTGCAAACGGTGTTTACACCGAAAACGGAATCACAAAGACAATTTTTTCTCATATAATGGACACCGTGGAAACCATGTCGAATCGAAGACGAAGCTTTATACGCTACCACCAACTAAACTGGAACAAAACCGCATCGTTTTAATCGCAATCTACCGCATTTCTTCTTCCCATCACGACTGCAATCGAATGTTGTCAACTCGACATCATGCACAAACTAATGCCTATGTGTTTTACATGGTGGCCTCGGCGTTCACTCGCCGACCAAATCAGCTAACTAATGGGAGTCTGCATGATCGTGGCTGGTTTTACAGTGCCTTCGGACACTATCCATGGTGTCGATAGAGATGCCCATCAGTCAGACGTTGAGGTGAAACTATTTGTTTTCATCCTTGCCTTCTGTGCTTCTTGGGTACATGTTAATTCCGTAGGCGCCCGATTAAATCCGGTTATGCCCGGTAAAGCCGTTTACCGGTAAACGGTTCTAGATGGAGGCTTTTTATCGTAGGCGCAGTAAGATTACTGCCGTGGATTTTTCATATTCAACTCATTACAAATCAAGCTGTTTCGCTTCGTCAGCTTGTAAAGAAGCCTCAGCCTCACTTGATCTTGTGACCCTAAATTAACATATTACACAGATCCAGAGAGCCTCATCTCGTTTTTGGGGGATGGTTAGCAGTCGATCGAAGAAAACCCTAAGTAACGTGAGATCATAGCATCTTCGCAAGTAGCTACTTTATGGTCAACTTCTCCACTTTTTGGGGGATTTGTGTGTCATGGTCGCAATTTAATCGCCGGCAATCGAAGCTGTTGGCGCAAACTTCTATTCTGCAATTCTTTACGGCGTTTGCCGCTGATTGAATTAATACGTCGCTACACTATGCACCCCTACTCCGTAAAATGCAAGACATCGAGGATGACGCGTTCGAATGTAACGAGTCTCAACATTGTGGGCAATGGCAATGATTTCGCAGCAACTGAACTTCGAAGCTATTCCTTTTCATGTTAAATGGCTAATTTTATTTTTTTGAACTATAACCCACCGTACTCAATCACAATAGTTCGGTATAAGGAGTAGATCAATCAGCTCAAATTTGTTAGTGACGTTACATCGAATTGCTGTAAGCGTTGTGTGGCCAATGATCCGACTTCATCATTGGGCAACCATAGAAATTTACTGGTATCCACGATAAATTCTTGAAGACACCGCTCCAGTCTTATGATGCTATGTACATACTTGAAACCACGATAGAATATCTTTGATGGATTAAAATTTTGCAATGTTCGACTCAGCTCGAGGGCAGAGTGGTGAGTTTTGTAAGGGGTCTTGTCGAATTTGATGTGCAGCACGATTCTTTTTTGGGGTCAGAGAGCTCCATTCCCTGTACCACATTAATTGTAATGCTTAGATGTAAATCAAGTAGTCAAAAACATCATTTCCGTGATTTACCCAGTTAAAAAAAGCCGCCTTCATGTGCTTCATAATCATGGTCAATCAATATACTTGATCCCCGAAGCCTAGAGCAGCCCTTTAAGGTTGATCAATTAAAAGTTGTGCTGAGTTATTCTTAAAGTCGCAAATGGCGTCAGCGTATAACATACAACACTCAAGTGCAAGACGCTACCTAGTAGATAGCTAAGATCAAAGAAAGCCAGCGCAAGTTTCTCGTTAACAATATTCCAATATCAAGATGTAGAAGACCCCTAGAACGTCCTTAGAGGGGTTGTTGTAGTAAGGCACATAGAATCAACATCCTAACACAAATCATGGAAATATAAGAAAGTCATTCCAATCTATCATTTATTCATCATCAAACTCATTAGTTGAAACATGAAAATCTCTCATTTCTTCCCCTCATTCGATCTATCCCCCGTTGGCTCTACCAGCCTGAGCCCCACCGATCTCGGTGCGCCACTCTTCGCACCACCACCCATGCTCAGACTGACCTCGACCCGGACCGGTTCCCGCGTGCTCCGCCGGGCGCTTGCGACCCAGGCGTCTCCCGTGGAGATCTCCAAGCTTCTGAACGGCGTCACCGTGGTCACCGACCCCACCCCGGGGCATTTCACCGCCCTCGGCGCCTACGTCAACGCCGGCAGTCGCTACGAAGACCCCCAGCGGTCGGGGCTCTCCCACATCTGGGACCGCTTAGCGTGGAAACTGACGACTAAGACCCTGGGCAAACAAATGCTTGAAAACCTTTCGAAATTGGGGGGCAACTTCATGTGTCTGGCCCAGAGAGAGCTGATGTTCTACCAGGCGCTGGTGTTCAACCACGACGCCGATAAGATGTTTGCGGCGATTGCCCAGACCGTGCGAGACCCTCTCGTCACCGATGAAGAGCTTGTGGAGACCCTCCAGACTGTGGACTACGAAGGCGGCGAGTTGGCGGCTAAGCACGAAACTTTACTTCCTGAGGTGCTCCACGCCGCTGCTTACCACGAAAACACCCTTGGGTTGCCGTTATACTGTCCCCATGAACGTATCCCCGAAATCGGCCGGGCTGAAGTGATGGCTTACCACCAAAAGTTCTACCAGCCTTACAACATCACGGTGGCGATGGTGGGTATCGACCACGCCGACGCCGTCAAGCTTGCCGAGTCTCAGTTTGGCGACTGGAAGGCGACGGCCGAACACTTCGCTTCTCCTGAAATCAACTATACTGGTGGCGAGATCGCTCTTCCCTTCCAGCCTCCGTTATACGCTAACTTGCCCGAGTTAGTCCACATGCAAATCGGGTTTGAAACCGGTGGGTTACTCGACGAGGACTTGTACGCGTTGGCTACGCTTCAGAAGCTCCTTGGCGGCGGTCTGTCGTTTTCTGCTGGTGGTCCCGGTAAGGGAATGTTCCTGCGGCTCTACACCAGAGTGTTGAACCAGTACGGGTTTGTCGAAAACTGCCAGGCGTTCAACCACTCGTACATCGGCCTGGGTCTCTTTGGGATCACACTCTCGTGCTCTCCCAACGCCGCCCATATTATGTCGCAAATCATCTGCTTTGAGCTTGCCGCTCTCCTCGAGAAGGACGCCAAGAAGGGTGCCCTCAACCAACGCGAGGTTCTGCGGGCTAAAAACCAGCTCAAGTCGCTGTTGCTCATGAGCTTCGAGCTGAGACTCGCCAGACTTGAAGATATGGGTCGTCAGGTGCAATGCCACGGCAAGGTGACCCCCGTCGACGAAATGATCGAGAAGATCGAGCAACTCACTATTGCCGACTTGCAAAGAGTGGCGGAGAAGGTGTTGACCGGTAAGGTCGTCACTAACCACACCAGCTCAGGTATTCCTGCGGTGGCCATGCAAGGCAACCGTGGCGAGTTTGGTGATGTCGAATTCATCTTGCAACACTTTGGCTTGGGCCAGCGGTCGGGCCCCGTCTTGACTCAGCCGCGAGACTTTACTCAACCGGAACCCGCCAAGCGTCTGTGGTTCCGCTAAATCTGTATATACCACACCATAGACCAAAATCAAACGTTATAGAGGAAAACATCATTGCTAGGGTTTGCGTACACACTAATTTCACGGGCTCATCAGGAGGATGAATTATTGTAATCTAATTATAATGATTCAAAACTATCTATAGATATGTGCATTAATGTCGTGAGGCGACTCCAGAGTCGCTATTGTTTTCTACCACCGAGTCGACCGGGGGTTCTGGTATTGGGGTTCCGGCTCGGGCTCTAATTCCTCCATAGGCGGCGGTACCGGCTCGGCGTACTCGTATTCATTAGGATATTCCACAGGGTAAGCGTACTCGTAGTTCTCAAAGTCTTCCGGGTGGCGACGGTCCAGTCCTTTAAACCAGGTACTGATCCGCTGGATGAGATAGAGCAGGCACCCAATGAAGCGGAACAACGCCATGAACGCCACGATCCATAAGATCACCGTCAAGAAGATCTTGGCGCGTCCCACCTGGTCATCTTCGCCAAACGTCAGGAAGCCTGCTGCTTCAAGAACGACGGCAATGATGACAAAATTAGTGAACATCCATACTAACACTGTCATCGAACGCACGAGCGCGTAATAATCTTCAGCGGTAGCTTCAGGCTTCGTCTCCTGTTTGGGTTCAGGGGCCTTGATGATTTCAAGCTGGTCAAGGTACAGTTGGTTGATTTCTTCAGGACGGATCGGGATCGCCACATCGAACAAACCGGAGTCGGTAACGCGGGCCAGACCCAAATCAGCGGCTTTGGTGTCACCTTTAGTCCCCCACAGCACGTCGTCAATGTTACAAAAGGCGTAGATGTTGAGCACATTGACGTAGGAAGGACTGAGAAGGAGGTACTGCGCAAACAGGGTGAACATGTGCCACGGCTCAAGGTACATGAACAGGGCAATGAAGTACAAGGCGTAGGTCAGGGCGGTGGCGACGACAAGGTCTCGGAATGACAGGTCGGAGAAGAAGTGGGCTGCCAGATGATCATTCAGGTTGACAAGCTCGGTGATGGAGTGCACCGCCATAAACACCGCGGCGAATATCATGTATATCATCAATATGGCAAAGAAGACCACAATGACAATGTAGAACTTTTCTGTACCTTTTGGTTTATTACCGAAGGCAAGCACAAATGTGGTGACCACTGATGCCACGTACAACCATAGAAAGATCACTGAAAGCACTTTAGCAGCACCAAAACCAAGCAGCGGATCTTCTAGACCGGTACACAAAATGCGGAACACAAGAAAGAACAGACCAAGGGAAAACCACGAGACAATCAAGTTGATAAACTGGTAAATGAACTCGACGTGGAGCCAGAACTTACGGCCAAACAGATGGGAACTCTTCCAGATCTTATAGAAGTGGACCACCGCGTAGATGGCAGCAAAGAACGAACCGTTCAACCACCGTCTTCTTTGTAAGATGAATTCAGCAAGGTGTTCGGGAACATCAGTTTCGGCCGAGGCCAGTTTCACGTACCGCAAAAGCCACAGACACCCTTGTTTGGCAACAAGCTCAAAACAGAGGATTCTGTCTTCGGCCAAGTACATGTTGGAGGTGAAGATACCCGCTTCTTCCTGCATTTGCGTCCGTTTAAGTTCGTATTCATCGTCATTGGGGTCAAGCTCGCCACTGGAATGGAGGAATTCACCCTTAAAGTACTTCTCCAATGGCCCACGTCCGTTGATATCGTTTTGAAGAGCAACGTAGCGGTAGGCGGAGAATGCCCCGGGAAGCACCGAGATGAAACCAAAGATCAGCTCGGTAGGCTTATCGAGAATGTTCAGCATTTTGTACTCAAAGTTCTGCGCGTACACTAACGGGTTAGTGATGATTTGTTTCGCTTTGAGCAGGGCCTTAATCTCACCACAGGCACCGGCCACTTGAGCGTCTTTATCGAACTCCTGCCACAAATGGTATAACGAGCGACCCAGCGGTTGCGTACCGGCATCCAAAAGCACCACTTGTTCTGGTTGAAGCACCTGGCCCAAGGCCTGGAATGCCCACCGGTGCGAGTTGATCTTCTTGGCATTGTTCTCTTTTAAGCAAAACACAAGCTGGACGGGGACGATCTTGGTGGTAGTAAGTTTAACGGTATCGTCAACTTTGCTAATCCCCACTTGGGTAGTGTACTCGTAGATGTGAGCTTTCACCTTCTTATCGTCAACTCTCAGCTTGGCGAGCCCCTCTTGGTATACCCCCAACGCAGCCAAAAGGGCCTGGGCCCGCTTATTGATCTTGGAACGACCATCACTGATAATACACACAACGACTTTCTTCCACAGGTCTTTACCCCACATCAGCAGGTCTTTGCGCAGCTCCAAATGCTTAATGTTTTTAAACACCCCCTTGAGCGTACGGGCAAGGAGAATATCGTCTTCGTTATACATCGTGATCACCACCATAAGCTCTGTCCGCCGAGGTACAGGGTAGTGCACTGGTCTGAGCACGTAGTTTTCTCGGTAGAAGTTGGAAGGACCGCAAGTGACGGCGGTGTATCTCATAAACGCAAACTCACGTTTGAGCCCGCCATTCTTCAATTCGGGGTCAAAGTCTTGGTACTTGGCCAAAAGCTCCAGAGCCACGGGACAATCAAGCACCAAGTGGCCGTTGACGCCTCGCGCTCCCCCAAATTGGAGCGGGGCGTGGCTGGGGATCTCGTCCTCGTACTCCTCGACGTAGCTGGGGCTGCTTTCGTAATCCTTCTCGTAGAACTCTTCCTCGTATACCGGTTCGTCGTAGATGGTTTCTTGGTCCTCAGTGATATCTTTAAGGGAGGGAGGAGGGGCTCGTTTAGTTTTCACCAGGTACTCCAGTGGCGGAGGACCACGGATCAGCGACTTGTGACTAATCAGAGCTTTCGGTGTAGGTGGGAATTCCACTGTAGCAAGGTCGTAGTCGTCACCCTCGATGTTGGTATAGTCGATATGGCGGTCGAACTCGCGTTCCTCATCGTCGTCGACATCGTAGACGTTAGGCACAAATGCGTCGTCAAAATCAGGTTCGAGGTGGTCAGGCTCACCAAAATCGTGGTAGGTACCTTCACCGATGGCCACCGGCAGCGGTTCTCTTCCCGGAGAGCTGTCTAAACGGTGGTAGAACTCATCGTCGTGGGGCTGTCTTTGAGGGTAAGCCGTGCCCAAATCGTAATCTGGGGTACTCCTCAGGTAGCCGTCCGGCGTGGTATGAGTATAAGTCGGCGGCGGGGGTATCTGGGGGAGGTTGAAGGAGTCCAGGTCGGAGCCGGTGCTGGCCTGGGCGTAAGGGTGGGTGGCGTGTCTCCGTTGGAGCATGCGGGCGATCAGCTGCTCGTAGTCCTCGTCATCGTCGCTGTCGGTGGGAGGACGACGTTGAGGTTGAGGCATCGTCGGTGGATGGGTATTAGGGAAAGGATGAAGTGGAGAAAGACGGCGGCAAGGGCGATGATAGTGTTAATTACGTGCGTCTTGCCCGATTTGGCGAAAGGGTAAACACGGCGGGCTGGCTGTTATGGTACGCGCACTGACGACATGCAGTGGGAGAGAGATGAGGGAGGGAGAGGAAGGAAAGCAGCCAAGCTGGGGATTCTCTTTTTGTAGACTTGTTTCGTAGAAATCAAGGAAATCCAGCAATCATCTGATATTTGGTTTGTTTCAGGTCACTGGCTGGCATTGTTGGTTGTGTTGACAACAGGCTAATGAGAGTATTTGAGAACGGAACTTTTCGCACTGGGGGGCTAGCCTTAAGCCCCACGCAGGCACAATCCGCAGCGGCGTCAAAACGTCATGATGTAAGCCATGACCTCAGCAAGGTCTACTACGCTTGATCTACGTCAATAGCGATCTTAGGACCATGCCATCTAAGGCAACTTACGGAAGAGAGGGATGAGAAAAAGAGGTGGAGAGGAGAATATAGACCTAAACAAGATAGGTGTATGCATGTTGAGGTAGCAGCCACATTGCAGGCCAATCACTGAGAAATCCATCATCTCAACTTTTGGTTTCCCAGATCATCCTTAGCTGAATTAGCTGTCATTCAATCGTATTTTCCCTTCCCCGCATGGTTGTTATCGAGGTTAGTCGTTCCCCGCCGAGCCACTGCCTCGCTTTACAACGAGGGGACCGCAATTACTGGCCTGAGAAGACAATGAGGCTGGCGTAGACCTAATGACCAGAAGAACCGAACCCTTCTACCCCCTTAAAAGCCTTTCGCCAATCACATTAAAGAAATCTCGAAGCAATGGCATTGTTTGTCACGCGACCTTGGCGTCGCGTTCATGGCAGGGGGCATGAAGGTAACGTCGTCTATGTGCGGCAAGAATGTTAACAGCGACGGGGTGCCGGCGTCGTGTAGCTTGGTCTGTGTGCCGGCCGTAGTAATTTTTATTCGCCCTGAGCGCTAATCTCCCCGTTTTCGTCACCCACCACTCCCTCTCCCTCAATGCCACCATTCACCCCTCCGCCCTACACAGTGCCGCCGCCTAAGGGCCACCGGTACTGTCGGTACTGTGGCAAGCCCGTGGAGTTCAAGGAGATTGGGTACCACAACCGGCGCTACCACGCTGACGTGTGGACGCCGGCTTATCTGCTGTATCACGGCGACCCCTACCCCTTCAAGTGCTACTTGCCGGGGTGTGGACTGGCATTTCGCAAACACAGTGAGTTAAGAGTCCATCAAGAAAACCACTTGCCGTTTGATGGGAATGGAGGCGCCTCGAAGCCTCCCTCAAACAACCAATCACGGAAGCCCGCCACAGACGCCACCAATGGCTCCAGGCGGTTTCGCTCGCGTACCCGTCGAGTTAAATTTCCAAACGGCGTCATTGAATTTACAGCACTCCCAAAACCCCCAGCATACCCGAGAACCTCAGCATCGCCCCCTCCCTCGCCATTGTCGTCGGCCGCGACGACTCCATCAACCACGGACGTCGAGTCTGATGGCGAGTACCCACTTGACTGCTCGTACCACTCAGAGAATTACGTCCTCTCATCGGCCGCTTTCCCTGACCGCCACTGACAGGTGGGGGCGCATTTAATCATACAGCAAGGCACAGGTGGTCGCGCTGACAGGCAGTATGTACCCCATAGGGCACTTACTGCAAATGCACAACTTGAGAGATGACTTTTTGGAGATTTATATAGTTTAGTGAATTATGTGTTTCACAATTCTGTAGGGAAAACTAAGCTATTTGACATGTGGGCTACTTTCGAAAGCTCACACCAAGGTTCTCTCTACATTGTGAACTATTGTCACTCAGTCGAAAACTCGACAAAGGATTGGACATTTACTCAATTCTTCAGTGTGATAGCCAAGGCTAAAGAAATCTACTTTGAGTGTTCGTAATTGTCAACTCACTAAATAGTCGTGGTACCATCATTCAATCAAAACCATCACGCATGGGGAACTTGTTGGGAAAGAATTCCACCTTAGCCACCTGTTTCTCCCGCTTAGTTTTGGGGTCGTAGACATTGAACGCCGGAGGATCCTTTTCACCAAACATGCCAATGTCGACGCCCAAGAACACCGCCTTCTGCGTGGCTCCCTTTGGTGTCTTATACTCAACAAGACAGCCAAACGGCTGGAGGCAATCCTTGTTTGGAGGCTTGCCCAAGGCTCGCGTAATGGGAGCCTCGAACGTGCCCCCTCGTTCAAAGGGCGTCAGGTTGTGTCTGGCCAGGACATACATCATGGCTTGCATGGTGAACTCTTCTGGGAGTCCCAGAGTTTGGAGATACTCCTGGGCTTGTTGCAAAGCCTCAGCACCGAAATTCATATTGGCTCAACCAAGTAGGGTGACAACAGGGGGTGAAATATCCTCAACATGTTGCACACGTGTCAGCTCATCGGAATTGACCCTCCGACAATCCCGTCTTTTTTGTGTGACATGCGCTCGCCAGTTTATGGTAGCTCGAAAAAAGCCGTGCCAAGTCCTAAAGCCCTAGGTCGTGTGAAGCGTATAACACACCATTTACGATCCCATTCTACGTCTAATTAGATCAAGTACAAGTCTGTGTAATGATTACAGTAAAGCTATAGCCATTTGTTGTACGGTTTTACGGAATCGATATGCAGTAACTACATCTCATTGGTTAAAAACAACTTCATTTCCGAATGTCCATACTCAGCCACCGATTGTCCTTACAACGAGAATTTTTAGCTAATGAACAATAATCACCGAGGAGTAATGTTCCATACCCCGAGTGTGGTATCATAATGAGCTTCCAAAATTAACTTTCTGTGAACCTATATAGTTACATTACTCATTGATAATCGATAAAACGAGCGTGACGGCCTTCGTATAGGCGTCACAGTTTTTGAAAGAGGATTACCGCGTGGCGACACAAACTTCAGAAAGGATCGACTAAGTCACGTGACGTGCATCCACTGAGGATGAAATTACCATCAAATACGCCATGAATGCCAGTGAATTTGAAATCTATTGAAAGATCAGACGTTTGTGATTCTTTTATTGACTCCAGTTTATAAATCGGATCACAACTTCTCGAGCTATATCCTCATTTTCCCCTCCCATTGAGGAAATTTCAATCGCGAATCCTCAGATGCACTCGTCAGGGGTGCGCTAAACGAGGCCTCTATAAAAATATTGCCACTCCCCTCCTCTTGGTCTCAAAAATTCTCAACTCCAGAAAGCAATGAGCAACACTGAAGTGAAACAAGAAATGACGAACGATTTTGGAGAGGAGCAGCAACTGGGTGAGTTGATATATCCTCCCTATCTCTTTTTGCAGTTGATGTCGAATGCGCCCGAGCCCAAGGTGGAGGCGTGCTTGCAATTGGCGAAGAAGTGGAAGCACGAGGATCCAGATCCAAAAGACGTTCCAAAGTACGTTGCGGGCATCTCCGCCGGACTCTATGGGACCAAGTCGCAGGCGCTCACCGACGCGTTGATGCTGATGTTGGTGGCGCTCTCAAAGACAAAACAGTTTCATCGGATGAATAGCTCGCAGTGCGTCAAGATCATTCGGGCCATTGAAATTGTTCCTCACCAAGATAGTCGCTACCTCTACGACGACGTAATCACGGTGGTGGCTGCCCTCTGGTTTGCGTTCCCGAAACAAGTGGAAGAGTATGCGAAAAACCGGGGTTCAATGCTTTTCGATTTTGTGCTTGATAGAATTGTCGACACTTTCGATGATAAGAAACCTATCCTCGACGTCGTTGACAACTTGGCTAGCTTGATTTTGGCGACACATGGCAACTATCCTAAGACGTCCTACGAGTACGTATTGCAATGCGAAGGTCGTATGCACCGCAAATACTATTCCCGCTTACACGGAATGTTTGCGGAATACGGCAACGATGGCAGCGAGGATGAAGATGATGATGAAGATGATGATGAGGTTGTGAATGAGGATGAGGGTGAGGGTGAGGAGGCAGAATCTAATGAGGTTGGCCATGACGAAGCCGTTGAAGTTGAGGCTGAAAGCTGAAATGACAATGATTTGACGTTGCTGAGAATAACGATGATAATGACGATAATGATGACAAAAACTTTGGCAAATAAGATTATGGTGTAACGACTAAGAGAATAACAAAACAGATTGATAGCGATTAATAAATAATGAGCATTGTGCCTTTATGAAACCATAAACCTCACCTCTTCAACTAGGAGGTGACGAAAGGCAATTGGGAACTGTTCTTTTTTTGCGAGTGTTTGATTCTATGGTAAAAACCCGTATTTTCAGTATAGTTGAAATATACGCGAAATTCCAAAAGTTTGCAGAGAAAGGGAGAAAGTGGATGATCGTAATCACCAACATCCGAAGCTATTAACAACAAGCACATGAGTTAAATTGGGAGTCCTTGCTGGTCAAGATCATTACTTGTTGACGCCTTTTGCTTCTCATTGCATATTTTGGTTGGTCAAAGCACACAGTTGCGAAACGACCTCTCAATTCTTCGAGAAAAACTCACAAAGCAAGATATGATTACGTTTGCTTTAGATCAGTACTACAGGATACTTCTCATAATACCTTCTATTAGATGACTGAGGGTCACCGGAGCCGGTCCGGTGGGTAATAATACATGACTAAAAAGTATACAGGCTTCAGCCGTTGTTGCTGACAGTATCAGAGTTGTCGGTTAAAAACCCCGGGTTCAAGCTGATGTTGCTTGGCCCCTGCCCCGGATTGGTGAAGAACTGGTCCCAGATTATCTCGTTGGGCATTTGTCTCATCATCTCAAACGCCTTGCGGTCTTCGCGGTACTCACGCTGCTGAGGGTGAGGCAGTTGCGGCTTGTCGCTATCTCCCAGTGGCAGGTTATAGATATCGTGGCGGAAGGCTTCGTAGGCGGAATCGCGCCGCAGACCCAGCGACATCGGCAGCACGTTCTCCAATTCCTGGAAGAACGTTTCGAGTTCGTTGATGGGGATGTTGGGAGCGCCGCCACCAACGTCATTGTTGTTGTTGTTATTGGCCGGCGTCTGAGCCATCAGCAGGGCGCGAGCAGGCAGGTCCACCGTCATCGGGGTGCGGCCGTCGTCGGGAGCCGGGATCCAGTCAAATGTCGTTTGTTCTTGCGATTGCACCATGAGCGGGTAAGCGTCACGCCATAACCGTTCGGGGAACGCTTCTGGCACTGCGGGGTTGGCCAGCGGCGGGCCTGGCAGTTGTGTGGGTTTCTCCTGGTTCAAGATCTCCACAAGCTTCATCAACAGCGAGTTGGCGTTGGAGTCGATGTTGTGGATCATCTCCTTCAGCACCGCCTTGGTGTTGCCGTGGACAACCTCATTATACTTGATCTTGATGATGACCATGGTTAAGTTCTTGAAGATGTCGCGACAGGTGATGGCGGCGTCACAGCGGTCCACTAGCAGATTGAGGATGTTCAAGGCTTGCAGCGTCACTTTCTTCACTTCGAGAATAGGGTTGACTTTGCGTACTTCCTCACAGTTGTAGATCAGGAACAAATACAGCAGCCCCGCCATGAACAAGTTGTGGACGGCAGCCCAGGTGAAGTTGATCAGTTTGAGCTCGAGAAGCTCCTGGTACACTTCAATGAGGCCCCGGGCCGCCATCAGCACCTGTAAGAAGTCCTCCGTCAGCAAGCAGTGGTTCTTCGGTGAGAGCCCGTAAAGGTTAAGTAGAGCGTGGTAGTAGTTGAGGTCAAAGAACCGAGTGTTAAAGTCACAGTTCATTTCCACGGGACGACGGGGACACAGCTGGCGCCACTCGTGGAGTCTGCGGAGTATCAGCCCTCGCCATTCGTCCACCGACTTAAACTTACGTGGAAGCTCACAATTAGTGTATAAGATCCGTTGGAGTTCCAGCTGGATTTGCCGGATTTTGAACATCAGACACGCCACGCGTTTATACAGAGGGTGACCAGAGAATTTCTTTGCTTTAGCAGCACATTCCAAGGGGACGATTTCGGCGTCATCGTTCTTGGAAGGAAACGGGGTGTTGATACTCTGATCGGGGATGCCCACGGGACGGTTCAAATAAAAACATACTTGGCGGTCCAACAGGTATGTGCACCAAAAGAGCCGTCGCCGTTTATCAACAATGAACGGGTCGAGGTCTTGGTGGATCTTCAGGTTAAGTTCATTATGGAGCTCAAGGTCGACACAGAGCCGTAACGCCAGTCCCAACGTGTACCATACCCCGGGGTAGGTGGGGCGCATCGTCAGGTAAACGGCAAACAATAAGATCCCCTGTAATGCCTCCAAGTGGTCGCCCAGCTGGTGTACTTTGTCAAAGTACTTACAGGCGGCAAACCGGAACAGCGCCAGAATCAGGATCGGGTACTGCAAGTGTTTCGCCAGCAGAGCAATGGCAAAGCACATGTTCAAGAAATAGAGCGCTTTGTGGTATTTCTTGGGTGGTCTGATGCCATTCAGTACTTTGCGGATATGGTCGTCAGTAGGGTCAGTACACCCTTGTAACGCCGTTTCAAACTTCTGGATGTACTGGTCGAACCAAGGGGCCTCTTGGACGCCTGCAGTGGCGCCAACGGTGGCCGACAGCTGGTCCATGATGTAGTCAGCGTTGATCTCTGTATAGTTGGATGCGAGGGAAAAGTCGGCAAAATTGAACGGGCCGTAGATGGGGAGGAAGTATTCCTTTAAGAACTCTTCTCGGTGCAAAATAGGGAGCTGGGAGTTGGATTGGGCAAAGAATACTTGGAGGAATTCGAGGGCAGTAATCTTGGGCGGGAGGATGGCTGGTAATATCGGGATCAGCTGGTTACCCACCGTAGTCAGGTCTCGTCGGCCTAAGCTTGGATTCTGTAAAATCGGGATCAGCTTTTTATTATTGTTGACTCTCACTGCCGTCAGCATCAACCGAGAAAACGAGATATTGGTATCGCCCATGCCATCCCCGGGTCCCACAGCCTCAGTAGCAGCCACCAGACCATTACCCACCACTTTAGCTCGCTTAGCATCATTAGGTTCCAGCGAATTAACCTCGATGCCGCTCTGCTTCAACTGGGCCTCCAACGCCTTCACCCGGTCCTCAAGCTGTAACGTGTACAGTCTCGGCACCTCACGGGCCACGACGGGGTCAAACACGATGCAGTCGGCCCCGATCTTGGCACACTTCAGGCATTTGGGGAAGTTCTGGTCGCACTTGATCTTCTTGACCCGACACCGCTGGCACGCGGGGATCTTGGTGATGTTGGCCAAGGCGTCTTTGGCGTCGGTGTCGTCGGGGTCGGGCTTCACGCGTTTCATCGCCCAACGGACCTTTTGATGTTTTGGTTAATTTGGCAAAAAAAAGCAAAGGAAACGGCGGGGTGTGGAGGTGGGCAGGGTGGGGAATCAACCCTTTATTTAGGCAGCAGGGGACCCCGGAGTGCACACCGAAAAAATCATCGCTAGTTTTAAACAGTTCGGAATTTTCCGAAGGTTTGCGGCACCGGTGTAGCGGACGCGACGACACCAGGAAACTTCCGGTGACTCTGGACCAAAGTAGGACGACTGTAACAGGCGACTACCGATCATGTCAGAAGAGAGGTAGTTCCCATAGAAACTGCTTAAAGGAACTGGGCTATTCCTGGTTTTGGGGGGTGGCTAGTGCGGTGGCCGCGAGGCGTACCGAATCCGAATTGCGTCTACTTCGACGCCGCTTTACACGGAGAACGCTCGCCGCCAACGTTTAGGTAAACTTGACTCGACTCGGGGAGTAAGAGGGGAAGCACAACCGGGACTAACGACTCGGGGATTACTCAGAGAAATGTATAAATAAGTGTTATCGATGCTGGCTGATTGGACTATTGAGATCTCGATCTGAGGATGTTAAACCACATTCGTTTCGAACCGGTTGAAATTCCGTCACGCTCACAAAAGCGTACACGCGATCGTGGCGGCGAGGCACACGTGAAAAATAGAAGGGCTTCACACCCAGATACTGAAAGAGCCTACAGAGCAAATAGACTGTGATGGTAGAAAGGGTAGGTGGTCACTTGAGGCTAACTGTAAATACGAGAATGGGGGGTGATTCCGCGACGCATACTCTTGCTTTCTCGTACTTAAAGTACAGTGTGTGTGCGGTTCGCAGGCTAACTTTTACTCGATCGGTACACAAAATCGGATAATCGGAACAACACCTCGGGATATCTCGGAAGCAGTCCAGATAATCAACCTAAAATACATAGCAATTCCTCTTTATCTAAATAGACACAGCCACTCGGTAATTTATACTACTTTGGAAGCAGTTTTGAGGCTGAGTAGAGATTTATCAGATCGGAGTGATGAGATTAATTACTGTAATTAGGTTGTACATTTTCATTAGTGAGATTAGTTATTATTAGGAGTGTTTCCTCTTTTGGTAGACAGTTTGCTTGTTTCAATTACTTGTCAACGTGTTTGACGGGGGCTTTTTCGAGCTTCCATTGGCCGAATAATGGCGGCACGTACAATTCGTAGGAAGTGGTGGCAGCATTGAAGTTATTGGGATCGCGTTCGACACGGAAACGAGTGACCAATGAGTCCGGGTACAACGGATACTTCACCCACTCGGCACTCACCTTCTGGTGGGCCAACGCCAGCTCCACCTGGTCCTGGTACCCGGGCAAAATCGGTTGCGGGAAGCGGCGCACGGGGTTGGTCTCGCTACACTCCGCCGCCAACGGCAGCTGTTTCGCCAAAATCAAGTCCAGCCAGTTGCGCTTGTTTAAGAAGCGGTTGTTGTCGCGATCTTTAGCGTTGACGTCGCAGAAGAACAACGGCACACAGTCTTCCTGAGTGTTCTTGTCGAACGTGTGGATTCTCAGCCGCTTTTGCAATAACGTCGCCATGCCGTCGGGAGGAGGACCGTTGATGATTGCCAGCGAAATAACGTTGAAGATGAGCCGGGGGTCGTTTTCGGGAGTCTCGAGCACGTTGGCGTTTTCGACGACGACATCCTTATTCTCCACCACTCGGTGCATGGTGGGGTGTTTGTGGAACTTCAGCTTCACCCGGCCCAACGCCGCCAAGTGAACGTCACCCAGCAAGATCGTCACTCTGACCCCCTTAGCGGCGCCAAATTCAATCAACAGCTTCGTCAATTTGTTGCGTTCGGCCTTGTGGTCGGCAGCACACCAGTGGTCGTTCAAATCGTCCAATACTTCCACCTCACCGTCAAACTCGTTGACCAACCCTTTGTTGATTAAATTACGCTGAGCCATCATTCTTGCCGGAGCCAAAGCCGTCAGCGAAAGCAATTTCTCAAGCCACACCAATCTGGGGTAGAAGATGGGCACCCCCAACATCACCAATAAGTGTTTAATGTTAGGGTTATTCAGGATCTCCCGTTCCAACCGGTCGAACACTACCCCATACGTTTCTCTCAGACAGATCTGGTCAAGCTTACGCTCAGTACGACAGTCAAGGCCAAGCAACGCGATTTCTTTACCCAAATTCATATAGATCAGGTGGTTAGGCTGCTTAATATAGGGGCCAACACCACCTAAGATCCACAGCGGCTCGGCTTTGCCGTACAGAGGCTCGTCCAACGAGACGTGTTGCTGGAACAACATGTAGTACTTGTATGCCTTGGCACCAAGAAGCTGGAACAAATCGCCTCTCATCGTCTTATCCTTATAGGAGCCGTAGCCATCGATGATATCGTGGTCATCATAAATGTTTACCGACGGGATCATCAGCAATGCCCGGGGGAATGCCGACAGCACCAACGTGCCCAATTTGACTTTGAGGAACCCTTTACCGAACCAGTTAGTGTAAGTCTTGAGGTAGTAGTTGTCGACTTCCAAGTCCAATTCCGGGGTCACCTTGACGTGCCGTTTGCGGGAGTATTTCGACAGTTCCGCCCACTGTTTCACCTTCAGCAGCGCCAATTTGATCCCGTCACAGTAGAGCTGGTCGCCGCCACCAAGCATCACGTGGTAGTGCAAGTCGGCGTGCTTATTAAGCACGTCAAGCCACAACGACAGTTTAAAGTCCTTAGTGTCAGTTCCCAAAGACATCCCGTTACACAGGTACAGCACCACGTTCATCAGCATCGCCAGCGCGGGGACAAAGAACAGGTACAGCAGCACGTGGACACCGTTAACAGCATATTTGACCAACTGTTCATAGGTAGCAAGTCTCAAATCAATCAAATAACGGTAGAATACAAGCCCCAGCTCGACGGCAATCTTGGTACCGACAAACTCTCCCAGTTCTAGCTGGGGCTCGCCTTCGCCCACCAGCGGACCAACATCAAACGTCACTTCAGGCATGGGTTCAGTTTCATCAACCACCAAAAGGATCAGCCCCCGGTAGTTGTCTTGGTTGCCTTCGTGGGTGCCAAAGAGGCGGAGTAACGGGCCACAGCGGACGTTGACGCCGGCGACAAACGGTTCGGTGGGACACACCTCGGGGGGGTTTTTGCCCGTGATTTCATTTTCTTCCTGGTAGATGCTAAGCGGGAATGGCTCAAACCACGACATGGCAGAGAGCAATGGCGGGCAATTAGGAAGGGGGGGTGTAAATTGGACGCGATGTTTACGTCTTCGGCGTAGATTGTGCTATATTTGTTCGCGCGCGTGCACTGTGTGCAGGAGTGAAGTTGGTTAGACGATTGCTCCAACCTTGTAAATTTTGCTATGCCGAGGCCTGATGTAGCCAGCAAGGGGGGAGCAGAAGTCGGCGGTAGGGAAGCAGTGAATGTAATTACACTAACAATTCCGATTTAAATGGAAAAAGGTACGTCTTTTTGCCGTAAATTCTTTGGTTTTTTTTGTTGTTTGAGGGGTGAAATTTGTCGAGAGACGACGAATTGTGGGGTAGGGCGCCACTGGTTGACGATGGCCAGCAGTGCTTATCTGCAGGAAAAGCGCCTTTCTACTGACCAGCCATTCTCTAATAAGGTAATTCTAAGCACCGTGAGTCGTTATTTCGACTCCTGGTATTTCTAAGTGGTAAGGAAATAAATACGGCTTCAAGCAGTAATGTCAAACCTTGTTTTGTGGAATGTCTAAGCCCCAGTGGTTAAGCCCTGTCTTCCCCCCGCCTCCCTCCCCTCTCGCCGCAGTCTGGTCTCGTATCCCACGTTCCCAGCGCAATTTCCAGGATTCTCACTGGCCAATTAACTCCGCCAGCGAGACCTGAGCCCCTACCAAAATGGATGATAAGTGACCACAAGTAGCGATTGGGAAATTACTATGTTATGGTGGTGTCAGCGTAAGTACGGTGCCTGTTTCACTTGGACCCCTGGTTTACATACATCACGTAGATGCCACGCGGAGATAACCGTAGGGTGTGTCAGCCGTGGCCCGATTTTTTTGTTTCTGCCATGCCTTTCGTCACTGGTAGGCAACGCCCGAAACGCGCATGTGTCACGCCGGTTTGGTCGACCCGGCCCAAGCGGGCGAGGGACCAAGACAGTGTACGAGCCAAGACAGTCTTCAAACCAGGGGTAAAGGGGTCTGATCCAGAGACTGCAAAGATTACAAAGGCATCTACAATAAGCTAGATAAGGCTTAAATGTTTATAGCTTGTTATATTCGTTAGCAATGGTGGGGGTGGGGTGGGTCACGTCTTG
>NW_022995094.1:155727-170138 GCF_008704595.1 Diutina rugosa
GGGGAGGGGCGTGACGAGTCACGTGGCCCCCTCACCTGAGGTCGACAAAGCCCCATTAGTGAAGCCATCCTCACGTACTCACACCATAGTAGTAGAACCCATAGTATGGCCTGTTTGCAGCCCGGGGATTGCGCAACTCCGGAGGTCTTGGCGCCTGAGGGGGGCTTATAGCTCACGCCCAATACGTCTTTGACACCCGTATATTAACCTACGGTGCGCCCGTGCCGTTATCCTGCCCTGTTTCCCTACTTCTATTGATACCCTTCCCACTGCCTTCCCATGACGACGTTCCTCACCCCGCATTTCAGCCGCCGGGTGCTGTTTCTGAACGTCCACCCCGAGCTCGACGACCCCGGGTGTGGGCCCATATACAACTTGCCGGCGCCGCTGCTGAGGCCGCCGGCGCAGCCGATGACGATGGTCAACCTGGGGATCGAGTTCAACCAGCGGATGTTCGACAAACTGCTGCCGTTCGCTCCCAAGCTGCCCCCGCTGGCGGCGACGGGCCACGTGCTCTCGCTGAGGCGCAAGCGGCTTAAGCTTCCCGACCCACCGAATAAGCTGATCTTGAAGAATAAAGTGAGCCCGGAACAGTTATTGATTAACGAAACGACGATTAACTTCCACGGCGACTTGGATGAACTAGCGCTGTTCACCGCGGCCAATATCGATAATGTCGCGAGTTCGAGTATGAACGGTGCCAATGGCGACGGGGTCACGGCTCCACCGAGACGTAAGCTGTATGCCGAAATGACCGACGAAGAGTTGATGCAATTAGACCCCCAGTACGCTCAGAAACTGGTCAACGTGTCCCAGTATAAGTTTGACTCTAAACTGGGGTTCTATGCCGGTACCTCCAAGACCAATGCGGATCCGGCCTACCCGACGGCCAAATATGCCCTGCTGGGAGTCGATAACTATAAGCTGGTGCTGCTCACGGTGAAACACAATGGCTACGAACAGTGTACCACTAACCGCACCATCCTCGCCTATATCTCGGGCCGCCGCCACCTGTGGAACGGGCTCGACTGGATGCTTAGTTACAACCAACCCGTCACTGACCTGGAGATTTTCCTCACTCACGGCGACTATTTGGTGGTGGCAGCTCTAATTCCGCAACGGTTTATTACTGACCACGCTAAGCTTAATAAGCGTAACCGCCTCGAAGAAGTGCTTCACGATAAGGGGAACCAGATCCTCGAACACTTACTCACGCTGCCGTTACTCTCTCAACACGATTTACGCCTCAAAATTACCGTGGAACTTATCATGGACAACGTCATCGCCGATACCCCTACTGTCCGCAATAAGAAGCCCCAGGGCAACAAGTACGCCTTGGGCAACTTGTACCGCCAGTACCACCCCAACATGTTGGTCATGGGCACTAAACTGGCCAATTTTAACTTCAAATACCCCACTCAACGGAAACAGCTGGCACGTGACGAGTACTTGGTGAAACTCACCAGTTACGTGATGAAGTACTCGGTGGTACCCGTACTCTTAGTGGGACCATCTACTAAGTGGCACAACGCGCTGGCCTACGAGAAACGGCGGGCCCTGACGCTGTTGAAATTTGCTGGCGATAGTCGGGGCCGCCTGACTCACCGGGAAATGATCCCCGAAACGTCATCGCGGTCGCTGCTGATTGCTCTGCTGGACCTGGTGCTCTCGGCAGTGCTGTTTACGGGGCTGGACCTCGTCAAGGAGAAACTGCTTCCCGAACAAGTGGACCAGCTCTGGCACCTGAACTCACCCAACCGGTTTGCCGATGCCCTTGCTTTAGTATCTGACCGAGCCTGGGACGATGCCCACGGCTACTTGACGGCTGTGTCCTCAAAAGGCGAGAGCAGCTTACCCATAGATCTGCGCATCCACCAGATCTATAGGTCGCAAACTACCAGTGGCTACGTCATGGGCGGCACTCCCATCGGCACCAGCCAGCTGCCGTCTCACCTGAGGGAACTGGGCGTCGGCGGCTCCGTCAATGGTGGTGGTTGCGAAGTGTATAAGGTGAAGCTGATGCTCGCCGCTGACCCACCTAAACCAAAGAAGACGAAACCGGCACTGTTCCTGGTGCCGCTGACGACGATCACCCCTGCGGAGATGAAGAAACGGTCGAACCTGATGACGCTGGCGTCGTCGCTGCTGGAGAAGGAGAAGAAGCTGACCTCGATCTGGAAGAAGCTCGGCCTCAAGAAGTAGCCCTCAAGCAAACCACGCTAACCGCATACTTGCATGCATGTACTCACAGAGATTTTTACCGACAGAGATTACCCGACAGCAATAACATTAGGCATAAAGCACCCCCATGTAGTACGCACTCTATACAGACAGCCACAGTTTCCCCCACATTCCAACATTTTTCACCCACGGGACACAAAGTTATTATTGTGGCCAGCCGTTAATTTTTCAGCAACCACGGAAGGTGCAAATAATAGGCGCTTTTGGATGGCGATGGCATCGTATCATTGGCTCATTCTGTGCAACGTACTCAATTACATTCTGTGGTGCGGGAGCACAAACCCACCCCACTGACAATGCCCAGAGTATGTGGTTTGTCCGCGTTTAGTGTCGTTAGTAATGAGCTCAGCACGACGGGTGGTATGCTGACGGCTCTGCCCACTGACGCTTGTCGGCTAGTGCGGGGTTTAATTGGCGACACCCGAAGCAAGAAAGCCAAGCCCATCGTCGTCAGGTGGCTGGTAAACAAAGACGAGGCGGACCACAGAACCATTCCCACGCAATAAAAACAACACAAACTCATCATTTTTTTTATTTCTCGTCTATTAGTCAAGACATGCCTATTTGTAATTGTCCAAAGCCGAAAGACAACGAGCTATTGCACCACGGCAGCGATTGGATGACATCAGAATCGGGAAAGTGGGGACGGGGGGAATGCTGCTGGAAGTTTGGGTTTATGGCGATGACGTCAGCCTACGCCAGCCGTGTCGGCATTGGTAGAGGACAGTGAGAAGGTTACACTGGCACCGTATCTTCCCCTCAATCAGGCTCTAAGGTTACGGTAAGAAGCGGGGGGTGAGTAGGGTAGTTGGTGACGACGGCGACAACAATAGCCGAGCGCTCGATGCTTAGGTACCATCGGCTGCCACCACCCTGAGTACGGGGTGCTCGGAAGGTAGAGTCGAGGGAACAAGCGCTGTCGGCAGAAAAATAGAATGGCGCAACGGTTCCACAGAACCACGGCGAAGAATGCGAGCGGTAAAGTGGTCATCGCAATCACGCAAGGAAGGGTGGGCGGTGGGTGGAGTTCTGTGTCACCCTATCCAATTGTCGTGTTTGTCACATGAATTACCCATTACTACAATTCCCAGTTATCCCCAGGATGTTGGGTAGAATTTCCTTTCTAATGGCATTGCCACAATCATATGGGCGCCAATTTTAGTAATGTCATTAACGGCGACGTCGCCTCGCGTCTTGAGTCGGGGGCCACAAAACCCCTGGGAGTCGTTTGTGGGAAGATAACGCAGAACAGATGCTAGTGCCAGGCACATCAGGGATTGTGGAACCATGAACCCGCGTGTAGTGGCCTCGCGGCGGCGCGGCTAAGTTTAAATCTATTGTCGCAACCGGGACTAGTAGAGAAACTATTGCCGAAGCCAAGGCACACCCGCCGAGGGCTGCTTACGCCCTGCGAGCCCGTCGGCGACTCTGCCCGTGGCTGCGGGTCTGATTTGTGCGATTTTTTTCTCTGTCTGGGGAGAGAATACGAGTAGGCACCACTTAAGGTTCGGAACGTCACGTTTGTCGAAAGTCCAACATTTTACTAGCCACCGACTGTGACACTCTCCGATACCCAAATTGAAGCTCTCATGAAACAAATCACTTCATCCATGCACTTTTTTTAGCTCTTTTTGCGTGGTTATCAGCACTTAGGCCACCGTGATTTCCCCGGTTTGGCACCGCCTTGCCGTTGGCTATTGTTCGGCGCGGGATAATTTGCGTTATTGTTGTCCGGCAACATCTTCCCGAAAGATGAGCCACGGTGACGTGGGGGCAGCGCAGCCGCGGCGGTCTCCTTGGCAACGAACAGCCAACATGATGTGATCGAGCAGATGATGGTGAGGTGACAGGTCATTCACTCGCCGCCGATAGACTATTTTTTACTTCGGTAGTGAAAATCCCCCACAGCCGGGAGTCTGCAGACACTTGGCGCAAACCCGGCGGTGTCGAAATTAATTAACCTTGGACCAATCGCTCGTTAGCTTGTAGGAGACCGCCAAAAACAAAGCCGCGGAATGGGGGGTAAAAACCACAATGGGGCCATGCCAATGGATATACCCCCCCGCTGCACGGTGGCTCGAGATCGGCGCCATCTTCTACGGCGACAACATTGGGGCGGTTGAGGGAATGTCTACCCGAACGGTGCTTGCCGACGATCTCATCGAAGAAGAGCAAATATTCCCCAGGGAAGAAAAGTAAACTTTAGGGGCTTTCTTTGTGGTCGTAAGTCTTCTGGTTCTGTACCCTTGAAGGAGGTAACAATACCACCAAAGCGGGCCTTATTGCCGTGATCGGAGGCCATCTTCACGTTGGTATCTTGGAGATCCGGTGCATATAGTCATACGATTCTCGAGCAGGCTGTAAGTCGCCAAATTGCCACGTTTGTCTGGCTTCCCGATTGTCAGGCGAATGTACAGCGGGTACTTTAATTATTTAAATTATTTTTTTCCAAATCTCACGTTTAGCTTTTCCGACAAAGATGTCACCCGTCCCCAGCCCGTCGCTGCCAACCAGTCGGGAGACGGACAAAGACAAAAATGTCGACGAGATTATCGCCAGTAAAAATCGAATGATCATTGCTTGGACTATTTCAGGTTGGGGTCATTGTCTCAATCGTATTATTGTCGTGGCCGTCGACGTACCCAGATTGGCCGCCCACATTCCCGCCCGGCGGTTCCATGCTGGCTAAACCATCATTCTAGAATCATGCACTCTACGGATCGAGGTGCCCACGAGATTGATGCCTCGCCGAGCGCTGCTTGGGAAACATAGGAAGGATCGGTGATCGTCACAGCGAGGCTTTGGTGCTGATTGCGACCTCGAACGGGCGAGGCTGGAGGTGTACCTTCAGGGGTAGAGAGTTTCTGTTGGTGGCAGGGATCCCCCAGGAGCAGCAGCAGCCCTGCGGGCCTCGCGTAACCGCTAATAAATTATGGGAAATAGCCGGGGACATCGCATGCTTGCTGCTCGCCACCGCCAGCACCTTCCGCTCCTTGCCCTGACGACGATACTCTAAATGCAGTCACAGCACCATCAAATCTCCTACGCTTTACTGGCTTAAGACTTATGAGAATCCATATTGACAATAGCCGTGGGTATTGGCGTATTCTCGATGTAGTGGGTCAAAAGGGGTAAGAGTTTCGCGATGACCAAGAATATTTTTTTCAGTGTCGGTGGCAGAGGGTATTTTCAATTGATAATTCAGCTTTGTGGCCCGGGACACAATGCTTCGTTTTTTATGCACAAAAATATTTTTCTTCGGCCCGGTACGTAATCGCAGTTTCTTTCCTAAATTTCTCTCCCGGGGCTGGGTCGAGCATGGCGTGCGCAGACACAAACTCCCCATAGCGGCGCCCGCTGGCTTTTGCCAGGGGTGGTGATCCATGGCGGCGCTAGGCCCCGATTCGATAGCCGGGCCGCTGCAACAATATCTGCCCAAGGCAAAGGCCACAGATCCCGGCGTACTCTCTTTACCGCGAAAAAAAAAAAAACATCAGTGCCGCAACTGAACGCGATCACATCAAGGTGTCTGAAATTTGGGGAAAACAACATAACCCCCTCTTGTAGTCAGCCAATTTCTCGCATCATCTGCCCTTCGATGTAACCGCAATGTCGGGGATATCGTTAGATGTCCGATGTCGACAGGGCGAGCCGTGCCTCGATTCCTCGATGGTTCCGCGAGCTGCGTTTTGTGGACATTTATTTTAGTAGGGGAATTTCATCTTAAACCCTTTATGATGTGTGATCTAGCGCCGGGGTCTGACGACTTTTGTTGGCGCTCCCCTCAGTGGCGGTAAGCCTCACTGTCAGTTTCAGGCGGGGGGTTCGGGGACATACGGGAGGATCTTATTGTCCTCTTGTGGGGAGATAATAAAATGCGTGGCTATTTCACGTCTACACAGCTAATAGGGGCGGTAGCCTCGTTTCTAGAACGATCTCCTACCACACGCCCCACTTGCGGTTGGCGGCAGCGAGCTGGTGGGTGGCCCGCCCCGTGTCCCGCAACCGGGCGCTGGCCTTAACCAACACTTTGCCGTCGGCCAGCTCGATCGTCAGCTGGAGATTGATCACTTTGGTGCCGTCCTTCACCTCGGTGTCTGGCTGAGGCTCCGTCTTGACCACGAGGAACTGGTTGGCTCTGGTGGGGGCCTTGTAGCTAATCTCTAAGTGCTCGACCATAAAATCGTCTTTGAGCGACGACGACGTATTGTGGTTAAGCAGGGCGTTACGCTTAAACGTCTCGTTGAGGAGGGTAGCAAGTACCCCGCCGTGGACGAGAAACGGGTAACCGGTTAAACGGTAGCCACAGTGGACGATGGTTACCCCTTGGTCGGTCTTGACGTTTTGGAAGATCGCCGGCTTAATCAAGATCCCCCCGGGTTTAGCCAACGTAGTATTGGTAATCGAAGGAGCCTGGTACTCTTTTTGAGCTCTGACGGTGGCTGGTTGCCCGTCCAACGGGTTGTGGTCCAAGTTCTCCCACAGTGAGAGGCGGTACCACTGGTGGGCCTGGCGCGGGTGGTTCAACTGTTCGTAGATGGGCAAATGCTTCAATTTGTACTCGAGCTGGCGGGGCAAGAGCTCGGTGTTCGCTGTGTGGTTCTCGTCGATGAACGTGGCCCGCTCGTATAGGTCGTATACGCTTTCGTTGTACCCTACCAAACAGCCGAGGGCGAACATGATCGCGGTCGCTTTCCACGGCACCCATCCCTTCTGGGGACGTACGGGGAGATGAGCGAAAGGGGAGTCCTCAGCAGCCCGGGTTCGGGCGTGGCGGACGAATACCCGCCAGGGCAGACGACTGAACATGGAGTGCGCGTGAAACTGGGTCTCGCTGTTGCATGACTATATACAACTAGTATGTGTGCTGCAAATGGCAAATTGTCACAACTGTGTAACATACTTGTTTTAGAGCTTTATTGATTGAAGTTCAAAACTAAATTTCAAACACATATACTACTGTCTTCGTCGTTGTAGCAAGGAGTCATTATATACTAGAGTGCGCGTGGGGTTGCCAGCGGCCATTTGTATTAAATCAAGATGGAATAAATGCAATGAGTTTTCCATTTGAATTTCAATTTTTATTCGACATCGCTTGAAGGCATATCTCAATTATCGACTGAAATGACTTAGGCTGTAATATTCAGTGGTTGAGTAGCCAACCTTGATTCATCAACAATCGCACGCGGCGCGTTACCCTACGATGGACCATAGCTACGGCACCCGGCTGAAGGACCGGGTCAAAGAGGAAGAGGCTCGTGCCCGTTCTCAAGCGAAGCAAAAGGCGGCTAACGTCAAGGTGGTACCCCGGCTTCGTCCGATAGCCTACGATGTCAGCGACATCGACCACTCGGCCCCGCTCGAGCTAATCGCCGCCCTGGAGGTAAACGGAGAGCAATTCTATTTCACGGGGGAACTGGTGCCGCTAAATCGTCGTGGTTTCAAGTACAAGCCGTGTCGGGCTCAGCCAAACTTCAAAGCCAACATATACGCCACCACCGAAGTGGAGCCGGCCCAGGCGCGATTCAGCTACTCCGACAGAGCTCAAGCAATGCAATTGAACGCGTCGGCGACCCAGTGTACCGTGGACGAAGGCTGGCGGCTGGTACGGGCCAACGTCGGAATCAGAGAGGGCACCTACTACTTTGAGTTTAATATTGTGCGAGCTAATCGGGGTCAAGGACACGTCCGGGTGGGTATTGCTCGGAAAGAAGCTAATCTTGAAGCTCCCGTGGGGTTTGATGGCTACAGTTATGGTATCCGTGATGTTAGTGGTGAGCTTATGACACTACTGCGACCTCAAGGCCAATTAGTGGAGGAAGGGTTTGGTGATGGCGACGTGATTGGCTTCTTGGTGGAGTTCCCATCATTACAGGATCATCGCCAGGCAGTGGACCAGTTTATTCAATCGGTGGGCGGTAAAGCACTGCTGAATAAGCGCCGTAAGAAGGGACCGGAAACTTCAGGGTTCACCGAATTCGGCAATATTGTCCGTGACCAAGTGCCGATAAAGTTCAAAAACGAGTTATACTTTGAACAGTTTGAGTATACTGCCAGCGATCTGATGAACCATTTGCTTAACCCAGTGACGGTGTTTGGGGAGAAGGCTGTGATTGAACAGGAGCTCCAGCTGCGACTCCTGTCTAACCTTCCGAGAATTGCTGGGTCAAAGATTACCATATTCAAAAACGGTACTGCGGTGGGTGAACCATTGGAAAACGTCTACAGTTTCTTACCTACATCAGTGGAGAACGACCAGGTGGGGTATAACGCGGTGCAAGCGCAGAATAATAATTATAGAAACACTGACGACGGCACGCTTGGATACTACCCGATGGCACTGTGTTTCAAAGGCGGGGTGGTGGAATTGAATGCTGGTCCTGACTTCCAGTACCCTGTGGAAGGGGCGCGACCGTTAAGTGAACGGTTTGACGACCAAGTGATTAGTGAGTGGTACTGGGACCTCGTCGATGAAGTTGAGGCCGAGTACTTGGACAGTTTCTTTGAGTGATTGGAAGTGGTGTACATTTCTATGAGAGCCTAGAGAAGACTTCCGTCATTATGTATTATTACCTTTCCGTTGAAAATCTCGATTATTTGACAGTTTGATATCAGAAGATTTCTCCTGCACTTCCGTTGAGTCAGTTCCGAAGACGGCGATACGTTTTGAATACACTGACCCTGTGTGGGGAGAATATATTGACCACATAGCAACAGTCCTTCACTCGCCCACACTTAATAAGTAAACAATTGAGATAAACAATAGTATTGGTGAATTGATTACTCTCTCATAATAATTAGCCACTCCATTAGATTCGAAGAATTGTTTCAATGCATTAATCTTTCTCAAATGATCTTCCTCTCATTCAGTTTCGGTGGGGGCGAATGCGTCGGGGCGGCCGATCTTCTTCGAGTCGATACCGGGGTGTTGGCGTTGATAGGGGACAAAACACGTCTTATGAAACGCACCGTCGTCCGTCAAATAACCCACTGTCACCCAATCGTGACACTGTTTACACAGAAGAAGCAACCCCAGATCGACGTAGCGGTCAGCAAGCCACCCTTTAAGCTCAGCAAGCGCTCGCTGACTCATATACACCTGGTCGTTGTGGATCTCAAGCCAGCCGGTATCCACAAGTCGCCGGATAAAGAAGTCGGCGTCTTCGAGAGTAAGTGCCATTTCATCCTTGGCTTTACGTCTAGCGTTATTTAAGCCAATGGAAAACCTAGAGTTGTCAGCTTCGACAATATCATCGATTAAGTGTTTAATACACTCAAGTTCAGCGGGAGTAAACGACGTGGCTTGGCGAGCAATGGCGTCGTTGACGAAATTGATGAATATATAGTTCAATTCGGCGGTGACTTCATCGATTTTGCGTTCGATTTTGAAGCCGTGTTCGCCAATTCGAGAATTGATCTCGGTGACGACATCGTCAACATCGAGACTCGAGGAACTGTCGAGGTGGGCAAGCACTCGTTTCGCTTGCGATTGCGATAGCAGCTGAACCAGGCGGAGATAGGCAAAAAACGCTCGGTGGGTATCGGTATAGGTGACCTCGGGCGGCGGCGATGGCGTCTCCAAGGACATAATTTGGGATGTTGGTTATCTATGGGCCCCTCATCCCGATCTAGTGATGGGCGTCACGTGACATTGACGAGGATCGACAGGGTTCAACTAAGGGGCATAGCGGACAACTTAAATGCCAAAAGAGGTAGATGATAGCAAGTGTTTTTGAAAGTAATTGAGGGTGGCAGAAGAAAGCCTTACTCCAAGTTTCAGGACAAGAACCACCGGGTAAATGGAGAATTAGTAAAGTGCTTCTCTTTGTGGTATAGCCTAATTGCGGGGTGTACTCAAAATCATCAATTGATCAAACCTTCCCTTAAGTAACAATAACACATTCGATAGACTACAACACCACTTGCCAATTCCTTCTCTTCAGCATCCTGCTGCTCGTTCCAGGGGTGTCCGCGTTCGGCCCACACTCACCCAGTGCGCCCTCGAGGTCACCTCATAAAAACAGACGATTTGTTTCCAGCTTAGCCATCACCAATTACCCATTTGATTCCCTTCTCAATTGACAAGCTTTCACTACTTCAATAATGTCAGTGTCCCTTTCGTACGCGCTGATTGTGGTGACCAACGAGAAGAAGTTGGAGGAGCTCTACCACTTCTACACCCGCCTCGGGTTCCGCTTGACGAAGCTGTACTCGAAAGCAGGGTTGCTGACCCACCCGGCCCCTGAAGAAGGTAAGCTGACATTGATTGGCATTGCCCTGGACCTGATTCGGGAGTTGTGGTTGGAGCTGTTCCCGCTTCAAGATACTGATGCCGCCACGGGGAAAATCAAGCCGTGGCAGGAGATGTCGGTGTACCAAGGCGACGTGCTGGAAGCGCTTGGCGTGGCCTCGGTGCTCAAATTGAGATTGCTGCTGTTGGAGACCCCGGAGGAGTTGGTGCTGAAACACCAGTTTTACTTCTTTACTACCAACTTAGACCAAGTGCAATCGATTTTAGAACGTCCCTTTGTTGATGACCACACTATTTATGCTGAAGACCCCGTGGGTACCGAGCTTATATTCTCCACTAAACCCACGCCCACCTCGCAATTGCTGTTTTCCGACCCCGAACTGTATTTAGACCACCGCAAACAGGAGATCATGCAAAGACAGACTCGCCGGGGGCTGACGGTGGGGTTAGCTCCCGTACGCTCAGAGTTGGAACGGCGCAAACCGCGGAGAAAGATCGCGGTGATGACGCTGGGGGGTGACGCTCCGGGGATGAATCCCGCGGTGAGAGCCGTGGTGCGCCTGGGGATCTACTATGGTTGTGACGTGTTTGCCATCTGTGAAGGCTACAGTGGTATGGTCAAAGGTGGCGACTATATCAAGCAGATGACGTGGAGCGATGTCCGTGGCTTACTTCATAAGGGCGGGACTGCTATTGGTACCGCTCGTTGTAAGGAGTTCAGAGAACGTGAAGGGAGACTTGAAGGTGCCTTCAATTTAATATCCCACGGCATCGATGGCCTCATCGTCATTGGTGGTGACGGGCTGTTGACTGGTGCCGACGCCTTGAGACAAGAATGGCCGTCGTTGGTGGCTGAGCTTGAGTCCAAGGGACGCATCGACAAGGCCACCGCCGAACGCAACCAGACTTTAACCATTGCCGGGCTTGTGGGGCTGATTGACAACGACATGGCCATGACCGACCTGACGATCGGGGCGCTGTCAGCGCTCGCCCGGATCTGCGAATTGGTGGACTATATCGATGCCACCGCCCAGCTGCACTCGCGGGCGTTTGTGGTGGAAGTGATGGGCCGTCACTGTGGCTGGTTGGGGCTCATGCTGGGCATTGCCTGTGGTGCTGACTATATCTTTATCCCTGAACACCCTCCTAGCGCCAAGACGTGGAAGAAGGAGCTTATGGACATCTGTAAGCGTCACCGGGAAAAGGGTAGACGTAAGACTACCGTCATTGTGTCTGAAGGGGCCATTGACGATGAATTAAACCCTATCAGTTCCGAAACCGTCAAAGAGGTGCTTGTCGAGCTTGGCTTGGACACCAGAATCACCAAGTTGGGCCACGTGCAACGTGGTGGTGCTGCTGACGCCCATGACCGGCTTATGGCTACCTTACAAGGGGTGGAAGCGGTTAAAGCCGTGCTTAATCTGACCCCCGACACGCCACTGCCGATGATCTCGATGAAAGACGCCACCATCAGTTGCAAGCCGTTGATGCAAGCGGTAGAACAAACGAAGCAGGTGGCCAAATACATCGAAGCCAAGCAGTTTGACAAGGCGATGAGTCTCCGCGAGCTGGGGTTCTCCGATGCGCTCAAGGCGTTCTGCGATATCAGTCACGGCGACGACGGCTCGCAGTTGTTACCGGAAGACCAGCGGTTGAACATTGGTATCATCCACGTCGGGGCGCCGCTGGCGGGTCTCAACGCCGCTACTCGGGCGGCGGCGCTTGTGTGCTTAGCTAAGGGCCACCGGCTCTACGCCATCTACGGTGGGTTCCTGGGTCTTATCGATAACGGCAAAGTGAAGCAACTTGAGTGGTTGGACGTTGAGGAATGGCACAACCAGGGGGGGTCGGAAATCGGTACCAACCGGCTGTTGCCGCTGCTTGACTACGGTAAAGTGGCCTACTACTTCCAAAAGTACAAGTTTGACGGGCTTATGATCCTCGGTGGGTTTGAGGCGTTCACATCGTTGCACCAATTGCACTCTAAGCGGAAAGACTACCCGATCTTCCTGATGCCGATGGTGGTGGTCCCCGCCACCATTTCCAATAACGTCCCCGGTACTGAATACTCGATGGGGCTGAACACGTGTTTGGACGAGTTGGTGCGGTACTGTGATGCCGTCAACCAGCTGGCGTCGGCGCTGAGACGGCGGGTGTTTGTTGTTGAAGTGATGGGGGGCCACTCTGGTTACGTGGCGCTGTACTGTGGGCTTGTCACCGGCGCTCTTGCCATCTATACTCCTGAAGAACGTGTCAGCTTACACACTCTCGAGGAGGACATCCAGTTGTTGACCCAGCTGTTCGCTGACGACCGCGGTGAGGACAACAACGGGAAGTTGATCATCCGTAACGAACAAGCGTCCACAGTATACACCACCGACCTTGTGGCTGATATCATTAGAGAGCAAGCCAAGGGCCGGTTCGAGACGCGGACGGCGATCCCGGGGTACGTGCAACAAGGGTACACGCCGCTGCCGTTGGACCGGATCTACGCCGTCAAGCTTGCCACCCACGGTCTTGGATACATCACCTCCGAAGCCGCCAAAGGCGATATTACTATTGGCGACGAAGCGCCCTGCCGCGCCAAAGTGGTGGGGATTGTCCGCAGCAAAAACGTGTTGCTGCTGATTGACGAGGTGTGGAACAACGACGCCAATGTGGCGTTGCGGAAGGGGAAGACCGTTCACTGGCTGCAGATCAATAAGGTGCTGGACATGTTGAGCGGGCGGTTGCTTTTGCGCCAGCATAAGGAGGTGGAGATGAACCGCGCCGTCCGCCACGCGTACGAGGTTGAAGTCCATGAGTACCAACAAGAGGCCCTGGCCACCACCAAAGTGAAATAACCATCATAGGAATAATCTAACGAAGCTCAGTCTGCTCTCTGCCATCTCTGCTATCTCTCTGTACTGCTGGGTCCGTGGGCGATGACATCATTGCCTGGGAGGCTTAAACCACGGGACGTCACCATAGTGCATCCACCAGAGCGGCGTCCCGGGTAGACTGCTTCCGAAGGGCTCCCGGGCACCGTAAATCTGTTGTTGCCCGGTTACGTCGATCACGTCGTAAATTATTTAGTGACCACAGAGGTGATGAAGATCAAGTCATAGCCGTTGGAAATAGAAGGGAGACATTCTCTGAAATGCAGATGATACATCGAGAGAATGAGATCATCTGATGAGTAAGTAGATCTCTATCCATTCAATGTGGTCTAGTGTAGCCATTATACCCGAGCTGGGGGTCATTGTTGTGGCAATTGGCGGAGTTCCGGGTCGACATCGAGATGGGCTCATTTTGAGTGAAAACAGGTGGTTTTTTTAGGACGAGACAATGGCGAAGAGGCTTTGGTCAGAAATAAAAACAATGGCAATGAGGCACCCCTGGGACGGGGGGAGGTGGGTGTGCCGGCTAGACGATTTAAAACGCGTGCGGCCACCGGAAGAGGAAGTCTAACGCGGGAGGTGCTCCACTGGCAGAAAACAGCGGCCCGCACTACATGGAGTATGTTTAGCCACCAAATAATAGTAGACGGTGGCCAGGGGAGGAGCAAATAGCCGAGGGAAAAAAAACTACGTGGCTCGCCGGCGATCAGGAACCACTACATCAGTGCATCAGTACTGTCTCAGCAAGCTTTTCTTTTCTGATTACTCTTCGCGGTCTCTCTACTGTGTCGGCGGAAACTGGCGATGGAGCCGAAGTGTCGGAGACACTAAATAACGATGAGGACAGTGCGGGGGAAACCGGCACCCGCGAACCGGTGGGCAGAGGAGTAGGTTGGAGAGGGAGAGGGAGAGAGGAGTATAGATAGTTGCTGGTGGATCATCTTGGTGGTGGGTGGAATTGGAGGTGGGGCGGTGCTCGCTAACGGGTACTGTTTTCGTCGACTGGCGTCTACCCCCACCCCCCACCTATAGGTCCCCCC